>NC_056732.1:867008385-867090885 GCF_019279795.1 Protopterus annectens | reverse complement strand
TAGCACTTAGTGCATTTGTCTAATTGGCAAATTTGGAAGATGTGATGAATACCTAAGGTGTGATTAGGATGGTGAAACATTTGGAAAGGATCATTGTCCATAAGGAGTATAGTAATTTTCTGCTAAATAAGTAAGTTCTTAGAGTACTGTTGAGAGGTTTGTTTCTTGTGTCAGGAAGTTTGTTCGAATATATGGTTTGGGTAACATTGGTAGTTTTCATGTATCTGGGGGCTTTTTGGGTAGGTGAATTGCTAGGATATTTATTCCATAAGGAGGTTTGTATTAAGATTTGGTTGCATTGACTTGGTTGCAATGATCAAGGTTGGTTCAAGTAGGGAAGGAACATCTTATAGTACTGAAGAGTGATAAAGAAAGACTGCTGTGTCCTGCTGCAGGGATATATAGTTAAAAAGGCTGTGCTGAGGAACAGTGAGTGATTTTGTTTTTTGTAAAGTTGTTTAGGGAGGGCAGTTTGTCAAGATGGTGGATAAGCCCTTTTACAGTCAAGGTATTTCAGTGGACAGGTTTTCTACATATTGCTTTCAGATTGGAAGAGTGTCTGATCAAGCAGAGGAGGGTAAGTCAGTTGAAGTAATCAAGACAGCAGGGTGATGGTCATCTAGAACCTTTTTGGATTATATAAGTTATTTTTCTTTTGTTTAGGTGGAACCATTGTCATTCTGGGCCATTCTTTTCTGTTTTGAGCAGCAAGGACAGCAGTGATAAGACATGGAAGAAGCAGGTGGTTTGGAGTCCCTGAAGACAGGTGGAATGGTTTGTGGCACAGATTCAGAGGTCTGATATAGTAGGAGTTGTTCAGTGAGTATGATAACATACAAACAGCATTAGGGGTTGTTGGCATTTTGTTAGTTCACTTAGTAGGCTATGATCTGGGATGGATTTCTAAAGGAGACTTTTAGCATGGATTGTAGATGATTTGGTGAGGTTTAAACATAAGAGTCCTGAGATGCTACTAGTGTGGTCAGTAATTTGCCCCAAGATTGGTTTGGAAGCAGGCTCATAAGTGTGTGGGTTTGCAAAGAGCTATGTATATTGTTAACCATAGAGTGGCTAGGGAATTAGGAAGGTTAGGTCTGTTTGTGATTTTTCTTAAAGATTTTGATGAATGGGATCCAGTTTGGTATTGGAAGGATGGGGTTAATTTCAGTGAGATAGCTTTGAATATATTTAATGTGTTCTTGACATTGTTTTTCTTAAGAGAGGGGGTAGTCTGTCTGTTCAGGCTAATGGGTTGAGTATGAGAGATTCTGATTCATCCCCTCTTCTGCTCTCCCCTTTTTTGCCTACTATGGTGGATTTGGTCAGACCAATGGTGAGGTGAGCAAAGGTATGCTGACTCATAAGTTGAGTGTGATTAGAGGGAGCAGAGGAATGTAACACTGTATTTCAGGACAAATGATGAATGTTGAGTGTTTTTAATGCTGCCTATAAATGCAAATTCTTGCTTTGTGATTTAATGTTGTATTCATTTTGAATCATCCACTATTCCAGTATGTTTGGTAGACAACGTTCATGTTAATAAACTGGTTGTGATGGCATATTTGGTGTGCTTTTTTGTCTAAAGGTGAATATGGACAAATATAGTTTGCAACCAGACCTGTATGTCCAGAGACGCCTTGGTTGGTAGTATAAGGGAGGGGCTAAGGATGGGGATAGAGTAAGGAATTCTAGAAAATAGTGATGTAAGCTAAGGAAAGGTAGTAGGAATTGTTTAGGGAAGGGCAGAGTTACGGGATGCAGATCAGTTAAGGAAGAAGTGAGATAGGCAGGGGAGGGGTTTAGTGCTTTTATGTTTGAGCAGTGCAGGGTAATTCCCTTTTTGACATGGGGTTTTGCTTTAATTCTTCTCTCCCATGTCCAGTTATTTGGATTTTCTTTTGTGAGTAGGCAACATAAGAGAGGTTCAGACTGAGCCCCTCTTCAGTTCTCCCCTTTTTATCTAATATGGTGGATTTATTCAGGGCATTAGTGAGGTGAGAGGTTGTACTGCCTCATAGGTTGACTATGGTGAGAGTGAGCAGATGAATGTTAATACAGCTTCATTTTATATAAACTGCACAAGTTCATAATAAGCTGGTATAAAGAAAGCTAGCAGAACCACATAGACATCCTCTTACTTGCTAGTATATACAGTATTCTAGTAGGCTGCAATATTATTATTGTTATTTATTTATTTATTTGCTCTTTGTTGACCAAGTTAGCTACTAGGCCAGTATCCTCTTTTCAGGGGAGACCCAAGCTGATATTCATATTACCTAGGAAAAATGTAGACAGGGCATCTCCATGATTCTGTTTTTTTATAACGCCATGGGATTTTTAGCATCAACTTTAGCTATGGCCAGCTCAGGAAGATAGCACCTTGGTATAGCATCTCAACCAGTGGATATACTGTTATATGAAAAGCGCAGTCCGGGTCTGAACTGTCTGCAAACACAAACAGCTAAAGTTAACTTTGTGTATGTGTCTACCTGTTTGAGCTAATATTCATTATCCCCTGGAAAGCACTCTGCTTTGGCTTGTGAGCAGCTCCCCCCACCCCCACACACACACTCATCTTCCATGTCTCTTTTATTCCCTTCTGTTAGCAAATAGTATCCATTACTGATCAAATACTGTGTGTGTTTAATTTAATTGAGAGCACAGTAGCCTACAGATACAAGGTTATGCTGTTTTTCCCACCTGATAAATTGTTAAGAAATGATTTACAGCTTCACAGCAGTTCATGGTCAATTTTGATTGTTTTTCTTAAACACAAACTTGTCTTTGCCTGGATCTTGGCTCATTAACAGCAGTACAAAACAACTCCCAGCCCACACTCTTGTTTCCCCCTCCCCCTTCCCTGTTTATTACCTTAAGCCATTCCCAAAGTTAATAAATATTACCTGAGGCAGGCACCATTCTAGATTTTACAAAGCTGGACTGGGTGTGAAGCACTAATAACTCCCTTCCAATCAATATCTTAGAAAACCTTTACTACCTGATTTGGCTTACTAAGTCCCTTACTACCCATTAAAGAGTACCTCAGTGGAAAACTGCTCAAGAAAGCTTAATGCTTTATGTGTGAGCTCTTGAACGCTAAACGTCTTACCAGGGCATAAAAGTGAAATTTACACTCATAGCCATAAAACTATAAAACGTAACAAACACAACTCTTTAGACAAATTGTTATAAAAAGGAGGAGAGGAACCTAACAGAAAGTAAGAAAGAACCTACTTTTAGCTCCAGTGCACTCACGCAGTATACACAGACCCTTACTACCTCGTGGTCTGGTTTGGCCCTGCTCCGCTTGCCCTCGCTGCTCTCGGGCCTGCAGAATATCTACAAAATGCTGCAGATGCCATAGCATACCCCATTACTATCCTGATCAATAGAACTATAACTGAAGCATCCATTCCCTCCATCTGGAAGATATCCCATGTCATCCCACTCCATAAAGGGGGCAGCTCTACTGAACTTTCAAACTATAGACCCATAGCTATTCTGTCACCCTTGGCTATAATTATGGAAAAATGCATCCACAATCAACTTCTGAACTATCTTATCCATAATAATCTTCTAGCCAACATCCAACATGGCTTTAGACCATTCCATAGTACAACCTCAGCCCTCCTTCTCTAATGCCATTAACCAACACCGAAGCAATAAGAAACATTCCTCTGCTATTTTCCTCAAACTTTCAAAAGCCCTTGATATGGTAAACCACCAAGTACTCGTAAACACTTTGAAATCCATCTCCCTAGAGGACCAGGCCATTCAATTGTTTCAATCATATCTCAGTTGTAGACAACAGGCTGTCCTATGGCAGAGCAAACTATCCACACTTTTACCCATCACCTTTGGAGTACCCCAAGGCTCCATACTAGGTCCACTGTCATTTTCCCTTTTCATCAATGATTTGTATAAGGTCATCCCAAATGCAACATGCATTCAGTATGCGGATGACTCCACTTTAGTATGCTCCGACACTTCACCTACAGAGTTGCAGATTCTATCCCAAAATACTTTTAACACAGTTAAAAATTGACTACTTAACTGTTGTCTCATGTTAAATCCTAATAAAATCAAACTGCTGCATTTCACCCCCACTCAGAGGTCTGCCCCTATAGCCTTTACATTAAAATCCAACAACAGCACCATTATTTCCCCAGATTCTTCAACCATACTGTTAGGAGTTATAATAGATAATAACCTTAAGTTTGATCTGCATATCAATAAAGCTATTAAAACAGTTAATAAAAAATTTGGCTCACTATATAGTATCAAGCCCTTACTAACACCATTAGCCAGAACTGTAATTGCTTGGACACATCTACTCTCCACCCTCCTCTATGCTTCCCCTCTATTTACAAACCTCAGCAAAACTGACCATAATAAACTTTCTAGCAGCTACAATCACATTGCTAGATTTGCTACCGATGCAGCCTACAGAACTCATCACTGTCATAACCTAAATCTACTAGGATGGCTTGAACTGCCTAACGTACTTCAGGTTAATCAACTAATAGTTGCACACAAGATCCTGTACCAGCCAGATAATACACCCGTACTTAAAAACCTCATCACCCCCTACAGTAAAGCGCACTTTGTTCATCTGAAATGCTACTAGTTCAAACTCCCAAATCCAAAATCACAGAAGTTAAATCTCTATTTGCTAATTCTGTTGGCAAAACGTGGAGTTCTCTTCCTGCTAATTTTACATCTGAACTCTCTCTACCTCAATTCAAGAAAAGTCTGATTCAGTACTTTAAAAAACAATGGCTATGTCCTTGTCCTAATCTAGACTAACTCTAACCATCACTCGTGTGCACATGGAGGACTTCTGCCTACACTTTATTGTTTCTTAACTTATAAATCCTATGATGATCTCCTTGGATCTACTACCAGGTTAGCCTACTAGGCATTCAATACCCTATCATTCTCAAAAACATTGTCTAGAATTTTACATCTAAGTAAAAATTTCATAATTTGGTTGTGTATATGTTTTTGTGCTTGTTTACATCTGTGTAAAAATCCTTTTATTTGTGGTTTATTTTGTGTTTTAAACTGTAAAAATGTAACAGTTTGTTGCATGGCTTTTTGGAGCTTTTCTCCCCGGGCCTCCGCTGAAAACGGACATGTATCCAGTCAAACTATCCCGGCAAACAAATGTAAGATAAAATAAATAAATTAATTTAAAGGAGGCCACATTCAGGAGTATATCACCACTATTGTGATGCACTGGAGTGTCAGTACTAAGAAATTAATCCAAGTACCTGGCATGGGAATAGAATTTACAGACTTTTGATCATCTAGTACTCAAAGAAAGGGTGTTACCTGTTGGGCCACTGACATCTTGAACACTGTCACATAATATTTATCTCAATATATTGAGTAAAAAGCTGTTTCAATCACTATTACACAAATCAGTTCTGTACAGCTGAAACTGTATAGTCTGAATAGCTATTTTTATAAGAAATATAGGTAGAAAAACAACTTCACATCCAGATTATGCTAGCCATTTATGTTGCATTTGAATAACTTTCAAGATATTCAGAAGAGTCATTGCATCTTTAATGTCAGCTTATGCTTCAGAAATCAGGGAGCACACACACACACACACACACACACACACACACACACACACACACACACACGCACACACACACAAAGCACAAAAAAACTGTAACTGAGCTCAAAGGGAGAACATTTAATTGGTATAAAAGACATCTTGTGAATCTTGGCGATCAACGACAATAAGGTCATTTGTTCCACACAGTATTTCATGCTTAGAAAAGACATCTTACAATTGCTGCACAAGGGTACTACAATGGAAATGAATTGTGTGATGTGAGCAGTGCACTCACATCTAAAAGCAAAGCCAAGCAGGCTGCACAAGACAATCATGTACGTCACTGCTATGCAACTGCCTAATAGGCACAGTATGCATAGTCTAAGCCAATGATTTGTAAAATAGTTTATCCTGTTTTGTTAAATCATAACTAATGGCTATGTATTATGACATAAAACTTACATTAGGCAGCACGCTGAAGTGCCTGAGGCAAAAGGCATATTGTATGCAGCTGGACAGCACAGCACTGGAGTAGTTAGTGTTGCTGCTTTGCAGCTCTTAGCTCTCCAGTTCTTTGCATAGTTGGGTGCTTTGTATGCAGGGTCTACATGACCTCTCTTTGTTTGTGTGTACCCATGAACATCTGTGCAAGTTCTCTTCCACATCCCATAGTCATACTTTTAGATGGACTTTCAATTCTGTAAATGGTTTATTGATATGCATGCAGTAAGTTTTGTGTGTCTGTGTCTACATGTGCCCATGCAAAGAGTTTGCTGAGTTTTACTGATGTGGCATTCTGGATTGGTTGTTTGCTTTTGCCCAATGAGTACCAAGGGAATACAATTATCAAAGAAGGAAAAAATGAATACTGTAAACAGCAGAATATGCTAACAAAGATCAGCACAGTGGAGCACTAAGCACTCTGCTCCATAGACAAGCTATAAGCAACACATATTTGTACATTCAGGGCATCACTGTGGGTTAAAACTGGACAGAATAGCAGAGCAGTGGTATAGACAATTTGTGGCAGAGCCATTATGGCCATTACCTATGTCTACATGAAGAGTGGTGGAGTAAATCTGACAGTACTCTAGCCAAGGTCATAAAAAGGTAGAAAGCTCAGGAATAAAGTTGCTATGTGTATCTCAGCAACAGAACTTCTATATCAGTACAGTGATTCTGTAATGATACTAATGTTACCCAGACAACAGCATGACTGTGTTTCTATCAAAAGTCAAGCTATCCTCTCAGTAAGTGCATTGAGAAAGTAGATCCACATGGTTTTGGAAGAAGTTTATATATCTAGATAATCCTGACTGCAATAGCAGACCAACATATGAGTGCAAATATTGTCTAGAGCTAACAATGTCTATAAATGTGTGTAGTGTCAACATAACTGGTGTGTGTGTGTGTGTGTGTGTGTGTGTGTGTGTGTGTGTGTGTGTGTGTGTGTGTGTGTGTGTGTGTGTGTGTGTGTGTGCAAGACATGTCTTTCTGTATGTGCTACACTGTGTAATATTTTCTTTGAATTTTGGATGCATGCATCCCATGTTATACTATGTATACAAATTGCACGTTATGTTACATATATGCACCATCATCATTTCTTGGCATATGATACTGTACTGTGTTTTCACATTTATACCATTTCACATTCATGATATTGTGAAGTGGCTGTTATGTCTACCACAAAAAATATGTACTACAGAAATCTTGTGCAATGCACATTACATTTCTGAACTGAACCTTTTGTCATTAGCTGCTATTCATTAATACTGAAATATTACTAACAAAAGTTTCTATTCATCATTTCTGAGATATCTCAGGCATCTGCCACAAGAACACTCCACCGTTTATTGATGGTAATCTTTCCTTTAAATGACAGTATAGTGAAACAGACAACTGAATTAAATGACAGTGCATCTGTGTTTGTGAAGTTACTGTGTGTGTGTGTGTGTGTGTGTGTGTGTGTGTGTGTGTGTGTGTGTGTGTGTGTGTGTGTGTGTGTGTTTACGTATCACTTCTACTGTGAATTGCCAATCTGCCCAATGTACAGCATTAAAAATGCCCAAAAAATAATGACTAAAACACAGAAAAAATATAAGCATGTTTTTGAAAGGGGCAAGCCTATCTGCACTCCCCTGATGTTGGGGGCAAGCTGTCTACCACAAGACTTTTATATACCAACTCCATAGTTTCACCAACTGGAAAAATGGAAATCTTCAAAAAGAAGGGAATCAATGCCAGACCACACTTAGAAATCACAGAGGCAATAGCTTCCTATGGAAAACAGTGATTGATATTGTGCACTTTCAAGCTACTGGCATTCAAAGAATTTTACCTTGACCACCTGCAGAAGAGCTATGGGTGTCAGTTGTGCATGCTTTTGTTGTATAAATACTCACCAACATGAAGGATTTACAATATCAACACCTATTACTATTCATATTAATTAGTAAGATCTTTGAAAAAGTACATGATAACCTGCAAATATTCAGAAATCCAAGTCTTCCAATTCAATTTACATATTGAATTTCAGTGTAAAATAATCTCTGCTCTCATCCTCTGAAACAATTCATTAAGTAAAATGTCATTATTATTATTATTATATCTGACCTTTATGTTTATCTGCGAGTATTGTTATACAATCAGAAGTGGAACTGAGGAAGGATCTCCTTGGAAATGTTCTTATAGGTTGACTCTTAGCTTAATTGCAGTTATTTTGTTTCACCGCGGCATGAAAAATGTGTTTCTTTCTAAAGAGAATATTTCTATTATGTCACCACTGCCTTATGAGAAAATTATAGCAATATTTTACTATTCTACTATTCTAAGCCAAAATTCATTAACTAATTATGCCAGCATTATTCTATTTTTGAAAGTTTAAAATGCAACATATTTGACTCGGATAAAATGTATATTCGTGATCAATAACTGCGTACTACAAATTAGATCCCAAGAGGAACACAAATAACCATAAGAAGCAAGCAGATGTAAGTAAAGATAAGTTATAATTAATACAAAGAGTGTAACACAGGTTAAGAGGACAATTTAGTTTTCAGTTATATTGTTTTTATGGTCTGTGATATGAACCTCTTTCAACCATAATGACAATGGGAGTTAGTTTGTGTTTGTGTGTGTGTTTCAGTAATTGAGTTTTCTGATACAGTGAATTCAAATATTGTGATCTAAAGCAGCAAATCTAAAAAGCAGTTATGAAGGTGAAGGGGTAACAGTGTATAAAGTGTATAATGGCTTTATATGTTTTTTCGGATAAGATGGAGAACAAAAAGTGTCAACCCACAGTACACATGCAAACTGTTCCAATAATAACTTAGAATGTGCCTATTTCTACTGAATGTAAACATTCTCAGCTTTCAGAATGCATAAATAATTATTCATGCAGCAGTATCTTGGTTTTCCTTTTGACATTTGCCATGACTACCACTAAACACATTTAGTGCATTACTGTGTTAAGTAGAAAAACATTTCTTTTGACAGCAATACAGTCCAAACAGTGGCACAAAACTCAAGGGAAATGCAATACAAAAAGTATAAAAAATAATCTGGAAATATAAATAAAAATATGAAGTAAGACAATAAAACAGTGACTTCTTACCTTTACAAAATTACTTGACTATTCCAGAAGTAACTGAAACATTAAGTTCTGGATAACCTTTATTTTCTCTTTGGTATGATACAGATTGTTAGATTGACTTTTATTTTCTCTTTGGTGTCCTCCAGATTATTAGACTCTTCTTGTCTATAGAATTAACTGGGATTTGTGTAATGAACTTGTACATTTATTTTCTAAGATTCTTGCCATTGGATGTCATTACTTTCTTCAGGCAATCTTTTTAGCACGTTGGTTCACAGACTGCAAACACAGACACTTTTGTTCAGCTGCTACAACAGACTTGGCTTTTATTCAGGCTGCTGAATTAAAATGCAGACAGTTCTAGCATGGAAAGTACAAATAGAACTAGTTTTCTTCTTGAGAAGAATAATGTACTTCATTTGGAAAGTGACTGAGGTGGCAA
Organism: Protopterus annectens; assembly: GCF_019279795.1. Classification (NCBI taxonomy): domain Eukaryota; kingdom Metazoa; phylum Chordata; order Ceratodontiformes; family Protopteridae; genus Protopterus; species Protopterus annectens. The sequence goes on along the minus strand of NC_056732.1, from coordinate 867,081,276 downwards.
ACTGGATATTTGTCTTGTAAGAAAGCATTTTCCAAGTGAAAAGGGCATGACTTTGGATATTAGGCTCTCAAATGATCAGCTTATTGTTGTGAAAGTAATAACAAAAAGTTTAAAACCATTTTCTCTCAGTTTTTTTCCCCCCACAATTCGATGTATATAACATATATGTTGTCTTAGAAGAAACACGTGTATTTTGAATAAACCACAGTAAGTACAGAAAGTATAACTTCCTGAAGTTAAAAAATGTTCTTACCCAGCTGCAATAACAGGATAGTTGTTGTTATGGCCACAATATACTGAAAGCAAAAGCAAACAGGGAATGAGAACATTCACTAAAGGTTAGTTATTCTGTGATTGCAATGAGAAATGTTTATGTCCATATTTCTGTGGATTCCAGTTCCATGGCACCATGGTATGTCATAAATATTAATTTTTAATAAATTTTTCAGTGTGTTACACACACACACACACACACACACACACACACACACACACACACACACACACAACAAACTGCCCACCAGGTACCTAAAATATACAAAACAGAAAACATACTCTACTTAGCTAAGAACAAAAGAATGAAAATAAGCAATATGCAAAGTATTTAAAACAAAATGCAACATGTTCCTCAAGTACAATAATCTAATATAACATAAAGATCCAGGCCCACATTAGGATAGAGCTATGATGATTTTATTTTTTGAACTTCAGAATTTGAGACACTGCTTGCATGAGTTTAAATACTTGTTTATATAGGTTTAAATACTTGTTTATATAGGAAGACAGATTCTTGCAGCTCACAGTCTTGAAACCCATAATCCTGAGACCATAATAACAAAAGATGAAAACACTAAAGACCACAATAGTGAACTTTTGCATTTGCCCCATGCAGGATACATGCTAGCACTTGTAACTAGGTCCATCCCCCTGCAGGACACATGCTAGCACTTGCAACTAGGTCCATACCCCTGTAGGATCCATGTTAGCATTTGTAACTAGGTCCGTACCACTGCAGGACACATGCTAGCACTTGTATCTAGGTCCATACCCCTGCAGGACACACGCTAGCACTCACTCCTGGGTACACACTCATAAGGAGATTCAGTATTCAAAAATTTTAGACATTGTGGTCTTCAGCGTTTTGGTCTTTTGATATTATAGTCTCAGGTTCATAGGTTCATAGATGTATATTAGGCTAATGGCCACTAAGGCTCTATTAAATCAAGCCGTGCAAACCAAATGTGTCAGGCTTTGTCCATCAGAGACATAGGCACCAGACTAGTAGTGAATTTCTGATCACCCATCCACTGGGCCAAGTTGTGCTTATATAGGGATAGGGAGGAACTCTCCTTCAAATAGATGGGGAGCCTATTCCACAGAAAGGTAATTCTCTGAAAAATACACCAGTCTTCCAACATACCTATTTATGTCACAAGCACAATTTAGGTCTTTTAATCTAGTAGTTCTGATGCTGTTTGTTTTGTGAATGTACAAAAGAGTAATTAAAACAAAGTCAAGGGATGCCTTATATGCCAAGCAAAGACCACCTCTTGGAAGTCTGTATTATACCTAGTAAAGAGATAGGCCTTTGAGGCAATCAGCATAGGACATTGTGTTTATTCCATGCATTTTTTTTGTTAGAAAACCTTGTGGATGTTCCAGTTGCTGCATGTGTCTGGTTAGGTACATACCAAAGTGGGCATTATACTCTATTATGGGTCTGATAAGGGTCACGTACAGTGGTATGATGATGTCTCTGGGCCTAGATGCCATGCCCTTGTTTACAAGTTGAGCAACACAGAGGGATTTTTTACTACCTTGGAGACATGTTGGTCAAAGGCTAGGTTACTTTCTAAATGAGTTCCCAGATCCCTAACTAACAAATCGACTTTTAGGGTTTTTCTGTTGACGATGTGGTTACCTGGAGTTGCCAACTTACCAAAAGGTACTATAAGGGATTTCCTGGTATTGAGTTTTAAGCCATGATTTTGGCACCAAGCATTTGTCTGCGTTAAACATGCTTGAAGGGAGTTTTCATCTTGGGGGAATTAAATCAATTAAATGACGGCTTCCAGTTTTCAGTCTTCTGTGAACTTTATTAGCTAGATACCTTTGACTTTGGTTTTGACATCTGAGAAGTAAAAGCCAAATAGGAATAGGCCTAACACTGAGCCCAGGGGGACTCCACTGGTAACTGGCTTCTTTGTGCAGGTAGCCTCAGTGATTTAACCTCCTAAGTTCTATCAGTGAGCCAGCTAGCAACCCTGGTGAATGGTGTGGGTAAGGGGAGTTAAAGTTGGAACTATATTTGTCTACTAACAGGTTCCTTATATCACCAGGCTCATAGAATGTGACACCATTAACCACCAGTTCAGTGCAACCCTTAAAGTTTTAGATATCGCTGAAGAAGGAATTATCATTATATTTCACCTTGGGAAGTTATCGTAACCTCAAAATTGGCTTTGCTTGACCTAGTTAGCCCTCATAGTTGCCTATTTACTTTGATAAGAGAGTTTTTATCTTTATGGGAATTACCTTTCCTGATTTTTGCTGTCTTTTTTTCCTTTTGTTGTATATCCAGTTTAATTTGGGATGCTGCCAAGGTGGCTTGTTTCTGGGGCTAGTCCTGGGCTCTTTTTCTGGATGGTACACTAGGTTCTGTTCAGACTTTGACATGATTGTACAGAGGTTCTGAGAGTTATTCAGCATAGACTGCTGCATTCTTCATGTTTGGAGTGGCACTGAATTTTGACAAATAACGAATGAATGAGATAGAAAAACTCACTTTATTTAAAACACAAAACAAAGCTTTCAGGTATAACCCTTCCTCAGTGTTTGTTAATATGTTTCTAACTAAAAACATTTTCATTATATAATCAGGACAGACAAAAACCACATGACACAGCCCACCTATAAGATAATACATAAAAAAGAATCAATTCACAATTAAAACCATGTGAAGTGCAAATACATTATTAGTATTTAAAGAAATGTATATCATATAACAATTTTTTTCATAAACGCAATTATATAAAATGAGCAATACATAGCACATAAAAATGAAAAAGATATATAAAATTTAGTGATACTGTTTCTGTCTAGATTCCAACATTGGTTTGATGGTAACTACATTGTTCAGTCCACGTTTCTTATCAGCATTTAACCTGATAATCCATTTATATTCAGCGATATCAAGTTTATTAATTGTATCACCTAACCTTAAACATTTATTTATTATTTGCAACACTTTAAATTTAAAGCTATGTTTTTCATTCTCATCTTTTTTATGTTGTGCTAAGGAATTAGTAAGAATATGCCTTCTCATTTCTGATTTATGTTCAATAATTCTTTCTTTTAATGATCGTGAACATTTGCCAATATAAAATGCAGTGCATAATGTGCAAGTAGCCAGATATACGATCAATGTGGTCCTACATGTTGCCTGGCATCGAATATCAAACTTGATTCCATTAGTTGGATGTACAAATATCTTATCCGTACATATATCTCTACAGCAACTACAAGGATAGCAGGGTATGGTGCCTATTTTATTCATTATTACTGGCATTGCATTTAATTCAAAATCGTTATAACAAAGCCTTCTCTTCAAATTGTACATATTTCTATGTGCAAATTTAGGAAGACTACCTAGAAATTTATTTAATTCAGAATGCTTTCAGTTCTATTTGTGTAGAAGAACTAAGACATTTATATAATGATGTGTCTAGACACAAACTGAAAAGTTATTCATATAATATAACATATAAAGAGAGTGAGGCTTACAAATCACTGATGGAAAATAAAAATATCATAATTAAGCAGGCAGATAAAGGGGGTGCCATTGTGATTTTTGATAAGACTAATTATCTTGCTTCAATGTATAATTTTGGATTATCAGGTTAAATGCTGATAAGAAACCTGGACTGAACAATGTAGTTACCATCAAACCAATGTTGGAATCTAGACAGAAACAGTATCACTAAATGTTATATATCTTTTTCGTTTTTATGTGCTATGTATTGTTCATTTTATATAATTGCGTTTATGAAAAAATATTTATATGATATATATTTCTTTAAATACTAATAATGTATTTGCACTTCACATGGTTTTAAATATAGTGATGTAGCTTTTTTATGTATTATCTTATAGGTGGGCTGTGTCATGTGTTTTTTGTCTGTCCTGGTTATATAATGAAAATGTTTTTAGTTAAAAACATATTAACAAACACCGAGGAAGGGTTATACCCGAAAGCTTTGTTTCGTGTTTTAAATAAATTGAGTTTTTCTATCTCATTCATTCGTTATTTGTGCGTTTTCTGGCTCTGAATAGAGAAGATTCGAACCCTGGTTGGAGTACTGTTTCCTTACTGATATTTGACAAACCATCACTTAATAAAAGACAGTTTGGCTTGGAATAGTTCCTAACTGTTATTGTTTTTAATGGAACTATGGAGACAGCTTTATGATTGGTACTCTTACTGCTCTGAAACTGTGACTCTGTAACTCCATATATATGAATGTATTCCAGCTGCATTACAGCCTCTGCTGTCACATAGAATGATGACTAGATTCAGAGATAGGATAATCAAGCATTCTTTTTTTTTAAGATTCCTGGCATTGAGTAGGGCCACACTAATGTGTTCCAAATTAAAATTTCCTAGGTTGTAATGTTCCTCAGATGAACACTGCCTAAGATAGGTGTAGACCACCCCTAGCAAAGCAGGAAGGCTGGTTGGCCATCTCATCCCAAGCTGACACATACTGGACCCCCCCTAGAATGACATCAGCTACATGGGCAATAATTAAATCCAGTTATCTTGTCTCTGAATCTAGTCATCATTCTTTGTGATGGCAAAGTACCAGTAAAGACCAGTCTCTTTCCTGCCTCAGACACATGCATAGCAAAATCTATCATGTCTTCCTCCATGTCCCTCTGGGTAGAACACCTAATGTCATTAACCCTTTCATAGACCACTATCAGGTCATAATCATATTTGTCAGGATGAAGGTATAGGCTCATAGATTAGTAATAGGCTAACTGCCCTTATGGACCATTTTAAGCCTAGCCAATTATTCCATGTGAGAATCAAACCCTGCACCTTGTGTTTGTAAGGCAAACACCTTAACCATTGTGCCAAACTCACACCTCCATTATGCCAGTCTCCCACCCCTTGTTACGTCCTGGATCCTTGCTCCAGAGAGACAGCTGTCACCTTATTCTTATCCAGCCTGCTGAGGTCAGTGTCCATATGCCCTGCAATAGAGTTGTCTATTATTAAAGCATTACTATGGTTTGATGGAGTGTCAGTGGACCATAAGTGCTTGTATTCTGAAGCCTTGTAACTCTTAAAGGAATGCGTCTGATGTGTAGGTGTGAGGGTGAAAGTGGGTGTGTTGCTGTGTGAACTGGCCTCTAAGGTTTTTTAACCTGGAAGGCTTAAGCAGTGCTCTCTTAACACTCTCAGAACAAGCTGGTTTAGTGGAAGTGCTCTGTGTTGTATGTGTATGTGTGTTGTGTTTACTAAATGTGTTCTGAAGTGAGAAGGTAGCCTTCAAGTTAAGCAAACACTTGTGCCTTTTCTATACTGAATCATTTTCAGGTAGCAGTAAAGAGTTGCTACTGTATCCATTGCCTATCAGGTAACTACTGGCACATTTTACTTGTCTATCATTTTCTTATTGGAGCACTATGCACCACATTTTAGTAACTATCTCCCTGGTCACATTGATTTCCTTTCAGTACGGTTTACTGTTGTAAGTTACCCATGCTGAGTAACTTATATCAACTGTGTTTGCATTCTATATTGTAAAACAGTTGTGTTCCATGTTATATAGTAGCTGTGCTTTATGATACATTATGCACAATCTGTTGCTATACTTAGTATTGTGCATATAATGTGTTGCTGTTTTCAGATCATGACTCCACGTGGGTCATGGTTGAAAAGGGTCTTTGAACCAGCCCAATTACAAAGTTAACAAAGCTTTAAATAAATAAATAAATGTCACAAGATGCATCCCTTCTGTTTCTTCCTTAAAGTAGAGAATTATTTTACTATACTGTACCCAGACTACTCTGTGGCTGATAATGGCTCCTCTGGTCCCTATCAAATGTTAGTGATATATATATAACATTGTCCAAAAACTATATATGTCAAAAATACAGTCATAGTCTGGAACTACATTGAAACTTATCAAAAGGAGCAAGTAAACTTTAGCTTTCACCAGACAATGTTCCAGTTTAAGAGGCTCAGTATACATATACGTATACATATACACACAATTTATTTATTCATTTATTTATTTAATGAGTAGGTGACCTGCCTATTACTAAGTCATATATTACTTATATATATGCATCAAAAAAGCTGACTACATTCACATTTTGTACCTATTTTGTGAAGCAGGTTATGGCCTAGAAGCACTGACCAATGATTTGGTCATCGATCTTCAGTAACAAATGAAAAATGAGTGAATCAGATCCAGTACTACAGGACATGTAGTGCCATTTTGACTCGGTGTTTAATTAGTTAGTCAGTTAGTTAATTTGTTGACTGAGTAGGCACAATGGTCTAAGGACCCTTACAGGTATAAGTCAGGCATACCTGTACAATTCCTAGTGCAAGAAATCTGGACAAAGCCTAGAATAATGGGGAGGACAAAGGCCCAAAAATAGGGACAGATTTTAAATATCGCTCTTATAAACTTGAAAAGCTGCTAGAGTAACAGGATTTGTGTTAGCATGCTTTTTCTGATAGATATAAAATGTGAAATTCAAACTATGTTATTATTCAGTGATTTCAGTCCTCATTGATTTGCAGAAAACCACACATTTTATGATGAACAGACCAAAAATATGAGGCAAAAACATGGACAGTGTTTATAAAATTATGAAACAACTAATGATAACCAGCAATACCACACTGAGCAAAGTATAGATGTCATCAGTGAGAATGGTACTTATGGCAGTGAGAATGGTACTTATGGCAGTGAGAATGGTACTTATGGTTTAGTAAACATTTTGGGATTGACAATCGATACCTTGCATTTGCACAGTGAGTTACACAGTTAACATAACACCATCAAAGAAATAGTAGGTCTTAGTGAGTAACACATGTTATTGGGTTATGTGTGGGAGGTGGGTGAAAAGGAAGTGTTTATAATTTATAACTAGAGGAGTTAGAGTAAGATATATTAAGGGGAGGCTGAGGAGATTTTGGGGTTAATATATCTGTATCACAACTACTGGGGTCAGAGTTCACTTCTAGCCTTTGGTCCAGCATATGCATGGTTTGCCTGTTCTCTTGTTCACTTGGGTTTTCATATTTGCATTATATTTTCCATTCCCCTGGGACTCTGCATTATGTATTGAAAACCTGTAATGGTTTAGTCTGCTTATCTTTTTAGCAAATAGATAAATGAGAAAAACAATTATGTCAGTGATCATTTCAAAAGGATGTGGTGAGGTTGATGAATTTTGTGGGAATCATCATTCCAGCACGTGACCTAAAGATTATCAATGGTCATTATTGTGATTTAATACAGTTTTCTTCTTATTGCCTATGAAGCATCATCCCATACTAAACCAAATTATTCCATTCATTCCATGCAGCATGGTGTGCCAACCATGGCAGCCAATATTTGTTTTAAGCTGAACCGTGACCACCAGCCTCCAATGACACTTGCCTCTTGGACATGTTTGTTGTGCTGCACCCATGACAGCACTAACAGCATGCAGCACATGGCAATCACACTCTCATCATACCCTAGTAGCTTCTGGTGCAGGCATTTGTTCATATTTTTCTTAAAGAATTTATTCCTCATCACAACATGTTTGTATTACTGTCTCACATTGTGCTATAATGCTCATAGATTTATTACATTAACGCCCATGTCAGCATAACCCCCTATGGTACACAAACATGTATACCCTAATATCAACTGCTTCCGCTACTATGTCATTCCTTTTTTTCTTTTCTTACAACCAACAACAAATTTTTACAGTACTCTTTCCTGCATGACTATTGATCATTAAGCCTCACAACTAAGAATCTAGCCCCCTCATTTTCTTGTCCAGGATATTCCCCATTTAGAGTGAAAGCAGAAGAGAGGAAATCATGCAGATAGACAAGGTAGTGATTGTGTCCTCTCAGCATCTCAGGAGGGCAGGGGGGAGCATCTCTGTATGGCCCCATCCCCATGTCATGTTAGCTGACGTCTTGATCCTCCTCATTGCAGTGACATCCTTTGCCTTTCCCTAATGTGTGCATGCTGCAACACACATTCTTACAAGGATTACCATCACCTGCTTTAGCATCACCAAATCTATGTTACCTGTTCCTTCTGCCACCGGCATCATGCAAGTCACTACCTGCATAAAAATATATTGTTCAGACCAGGGTCATCACCTTCATGGGTGGGCAGCATAAGCCACTTGCTCCCACGCTCCCTGGCTACAGCACAGTGTGTGCTGATGTTCAAGCACAGGTGATCTGGCTCATAGTCATGACTTAATCCATTTGTGCCACAGAGCTGCACAGCTTTTCACATGCAATCCTCTCTGATAACATAAGCATTCTGTGTTATAGTGCAGTAAACACTGACTCTAGTAAGGATGTTAGTATCGTAGCATTTTCCTTATTCTGTGGTATGGAAAGTTTGTACTCTTCATTATAGTTCTGAATTTTCTTAGGTATTTTCATTCAGTGTATCATTTTATTTCTTATAATGGAGTTTATCTCTCCAGGTCTCCACTGAAAATATTTTTCCAGAATGAACGAGCAAACAAATGCAATTAAACAAACAAATAAATAATGACATTCCTTTCTAGTTTCTGACGATCACCATCTACATACATTAAGTCTACATCTCATGGATCCCTGAGAGTTCATTGTGATCTCCCTGTACAGAGTGTCATTTGGCTGTAGCATTTTTTTATCCATCTGAAACAGAACAGTCTACAAGATGCTGAGAATGAATCTAATTGCACTACAAACCTTGGGAGATTCTAAGCAGCACTTTTCAATATCTTAGTGTGCTTGTTCACATTTTAAATCCTCATAGGGCAGCTGGTGAAATCATATTATATTCAATGCAGCTTTACCAAGAAATCCTCCACCACATATACTCCCATTCCATAACCTCAAAAAATAATTTCGCATAGAGTCCTAGCAGCACATAAATAGCTATCATGTCTCTTTTACACTGAAGACAATCTAATCCTATCCTAAATGTAATAGCTGATTTGCCATATTGCCTTTAGATTTCTGAGATCTTTTGGTAAAGATATATTACACCTACCAATCTCCATATAATACAATCCATACTGTACTGTCCCTATGTTGAAATTCAAAAGATGCATGCTTTTGGGGCGGGTGGCATGGATGGAAGCCTGATAGCAGCATAAAGTTTCTGCTCTGCAGCTTTTCAACTTTCCTGACAGGAATTACTTTTAAAAATCACCAAACATAATTTCAAATTAATTGATATATAAACTAGAACTCAAAAGTCTTCTTTTGGTGTATTTTTCAACTGATAATCTCTATATTTTCATGTCAAAATCAACAACAAAAAGAAAGGAGAAACAACACTTAAAGAAAAGATGAGTCTTCTTAAAGCAACACAACAGGACAGCACCCTGAAGAAATAGATACACTCCGTTCTGACAAATTTCCAGGACCTAATAACAAAAATGGACAAACTAGATACAAAAGTTGACAAAATTAAGGAAGATTCTAATAAACAAATCAAAATACTGAGTGATATCTTAAAACAGCAAAAAATCCAGATTTCAGCAATAGAAGAATCTGTCTTGGATATTGACTGTGGACTGATAGATGCAGAGAAAAACCTTGAAATTCTCCTACTGCAAAATAACAAATTCATCAATAAAGTGTATGATTTAGAGAACCGGTCCAGAAAAAAAACAACATCAGGATCTATGGTATAACAGAGGAAATGGAAGGAGACAATATGATTAACTTTCTAACAGCATGGATCCCTAAAACATTAAATTTGCCAGAGGCTCTTTCTTTTGGCATTTAGAGAGCACATAGATCACTAACTACAACTCCATCCAATAACAAGAAAGCATACCCAAGATCAATTATAGCAAAACTGATATCCAGCCAAGACAAGAATCTTATCTTAAAGTCAGCTTGGGCTCTCTCTCCCATAAAAATAAATGATCAGATAGTCAGATTTGATAATGACTACTCTACGACTGTCTTTGCAAAAAGAAAAACTTTCATTGCTCTCATCAAAACACTTCAGCAAGCTGGTATTAAAGCACAATTGACATACCCTGCCAAAATAAGACTTTGCCTACCAGAGCAGAAAAGAACCTTTGAAACCCTAGAAGAAGCAAATACTTTTATAAAAAAAAATCTGACAACTACAGAAGAACAAATGGATATTACTTCAACATTAAAAAGACAAGCAGCAACAAAATCTGACCGGACTGTGAAAAACAAGAAGAAACTCAAGGACAAATAAAATGTACTTTTTTTAAACCCTTCAAATAGTCTCTCTCATTCTGATATCACAGATATCCACAATGATAAACAAGGTAAAACTATGATTCTTATTTTTAATTGTTATCTTAAATTCATAATTTAACTTAATAATATGCAGCAACATAACTTTATTTGTCGGATATAACATAGGCTGCAAGGTACTTAAAAAATGCCTAACTGTTATTCTCAACAATTTCCACACATTAAATTTTATTTTGATATCTCTTTCCAACATCTTAAGAAGTGAAAACATATCAAAAATCATAAAAATATTATTGACATGATGTGTCAGGATTGTATGGATACAGTGTCTCACTCATGGAATTTGATTACAGCATGCCCTGTTTTGAATTTATGAAAACTTCACAACCTCTTAAAAAGTTATGCTTCTGTTGTTTAACTGATTACTAAAACACATTTAATCCGATCAGACATGATATGATAGATTTTCTGTTAATAAGTTTCAGGGTAGAACTTGCATTTTGTACTTGTTTTTAAACTGTCTAGGGCTCTGTGTATTCGATTTGCCATTTTTTTTTTTTTTTTACAATATAAAACCTTTACAAGATAGATGCAGATTTTACAGCATTTCCGTGAACATTTCCTATCTATAAATGCATGTTAGTTAATAATTCTCACCTTCCTACCTAAATAGTCTTGAATTGAAGGTTTTGGGAATCAGCTTGAGCCTGTAATTCATCCATGAGCTCCATTTCTTCACAGAAACAACTGTGACGTCTAACAGGAACTGAGTAATCGACATCTGAACCTGGAGTTCCTCTCTGAAACCAATAGACCAACTGGAATGCTGGAAAAATGGCAAAGTAAATCAAAAGACAAAAACAAGCTGTCATTTATAACATTTAATAAAATATAAATAACTGTTACATGTTTTACAAAGTCGAAAACACTATTTTAATAAAATATATTGACAAAAAGCAATACAATCACCCAATACTGCTTTAATACATAGACTGATTCTTAAAGGAAAAAAAAGATTGCTTGTGTTTAGGAGTAAGCATCCCATTAGCAGAGTATTCTGTGATATGCTGCATTTGAAGTGCTTTTTATGATTAGAAGAGGTACAGGAGAAGTTGGCAAAGATCATAAAATATGGATTATAGGCAGCACAGCATTACATACAAAAAGTTTATATACTGTTTGGATGCAATGATATGACTGCTAAGGAAATTACTTCACCCACTGCCATATATAGCTACATCTGAGCTTGAAAAACAGATGTCTGTGACCATGAGTTTACATTTCTAAAGCATTTTTCCTTTTGATAAAATCTGAATCATACCTTAAGAAAGTTTTCATATTTAAAAGCAATCTTTCAAAGGTGAAAGATTTTTGTATCAGTTATGTTATGGTCTCTAGGACTATGGAATTACTCTTTCCTATACATGTCAGAGGCAAACTTATTTCTCTCATAAAATGTATTTTTTTAACACTGTTTGTGGGCAGTGGTATTGCACAAATATACTACACATTTGATAAATAATGGTTATTGTGATGTCCATGCACTGGCCCAGCAATCAAGGAGCTTCAATCCTCACCACTAACACCTGTGAGGGGCGTCCATATAGGAAAATGATAATAAATACACACACAGTAAAGTACAATTTCTCTTAGGAGCACACAAAGATCACAGTCAGTCTGGGGCTGGTCTCTCCCTTTCTTTCCAGGTCCCCAATAAGACTCCCCACTGGCACAGCTATAGGGTCCAGATCTCAGCCTAGTGGGCAAACTAAAACCTCCAGCAGCCTCTCTCTCCAGCCACATGCACACTTTCAGACAAGAGTTATATACAACCACACAGACACTCCTGGGGAAGGCTCACACAGGTTCTCAAGCTGTGCCCCTTTTTTGCCCAGTCTAAAAGGTAGTACTAGCTACCACCACTCACTAATATTTATCAGCTACTCAAAGGCCCTTAAAAGGGTGTCCAATTATTACTGTGCAATACTATTATCCAAATGGTAAGTGTGACCTAACAGTCAAGACTTATTTGGAGTAGCATCACTATATACAGGAAATGTACTCTTAGAGCTTAAATTATCTCTACACAAAACAGCCACAGCTGAAAAGTTTAAAAATATTTAATAATAAATAATAAAAACACAAGACAATACTTCTTACTACATAGTGCCAGTCAAGAGTTCAGAGATCACAAATAAATACTTAAAATAATACCGTAGAAAAGTTCTGACATCACAGAAAACACTTAGTTGAATCTTCTTAATTCCTAGTTATTTCTAAGAGAAAACACAGTTCTAAATTAAACTTACATACAGAAACAGGCAGTGGTGAGTTGGATGTTCTCAGGACAAAATGCTCAGAGCTCTCTGATTCTCTCTCTTTAAATTGATAACACAGAGCTGCTTCATATGATATCATTCTTCACACTTCTCTGGTGTTCCCAGAATAACAGAAACTACATTTACATTCTTTACAGGGGTTCAGAAACCAGAGCAATAAATGACCTTTATACATGCAAATTCTAGCCATTAACTCTGGCCTTAAAACAATAGGCAGGATGCCTCCATCTTGACATATCGGCTCAGAATTTTAACATCAAAGACAGTCATGAAATGCTTGACTTAGCTTTCTTAGAGCAGAGTGCATTGTTGTTACATTTTTGCAGCTCAATATCCAATGCAGTCTTTTCACATTTAAGAGAATAAGCCTGTGGCTTACATTAATATTTACAAATGACAAAATTATCTACAAAATTCTATCTGGGTGGGCTGGCAGCCTTTACCTATCTTCACAGTTATGTCTGTCAATGTTAAAGTATTTCATTTTCAGATTTTGCACTACTTTCATCACTTATATAATGGAGTTTACTCTGCATATGTTGCAGGATACCTATAATATACCTGCATTCCTATACTTAAGCAATGTTTCTAAATTCTTAGATGCTGTTTTACATACTTTTAGCTGAGATGGCAGTATATGAAATTTTCATATATATCAAAATAATTCTTGGTACTACAGTTATTCTAGTATTTGCAGTGCCTTTCAGCTCAGCTGCCTTTGTGAAATCCAACCCAAGCAAATTAAATACTGGTCCTAACTACCCCCATACATAGATGTATACACTTACCCTGATAATTACATGTTTTATATCATACACATAGTCTATACTTTTACTTATTTGTTTCTTTATATTTCAGCAGCCTAGTCACTGTATAAGCAATAGTAACACAAACAGTGGATAATTACCAGTGAAACAATCTTACAGAAAAATCTGTTATATTATGGAAATTACAGAAATGCATTTAATAACAGACATGACTATAGAAGATATAATATAACTACAATGATTTGATATATCTATAAGAATCCAATGGGTTACAAGGGTTACAATTTTAATACTGTTGTGAGAGACATATTATATATATATATATATATATATATATATATATATATATATATATATATATATATATATATACACACACACATACACATCATACAAACACCTAATAAGATAATGTTTCATACTATTGACATATTCTGTTAACCTTATGATATAACAAAGTTTAATTTAGAATCCATTATGTTTTTTTTTTTTAAATATTATTTTGATACCTTGTAAGCCATATACTTTGTAAATACATAATAAGAGAATGTCAAGACAGTGCATGTGAAGGACAAAATACATGTATTGAGACATAACTAACTCTTCCTATATAAAATAAACAAAATGAGACAAACCATAAATTATTTATAATGTTATCTGGATGGCATTCATTATTTAAATTGGATATTACTAAAGAATAAGAATAAATAACACACTACTATTCTTACAATTACCCGTCTAACTTGTCTTGACATCTTTTGTTATAGAACACTTGTAGTAACCTACTTGAATTTTATAAATGCCTATATAACATAGCTTATTTAAATAGACTTTGAGTTGTTGAGCAAAAAATAGGTTGTAATGAAACACATGCTTCAATTCATAGATTGTTTTATGCATTCATAATTTAAAAGTTTGTTGTTATCTTCTTTAAATGTTTGACTGTAAGAATCTTAAGGTATTATACATTACAGCCATATAACTTCAAATAAAATACTAGTGTATATAGACTTTAGAATATATAATCCTCCCTTCCTTCTCTGAATAGTAATACAATATGCAGTTGCAGAGACCCACTCTTAAGTCGCATGAGTTGGTAGATCTGTGGCTTATATGTAATACATATTAAGCCAGGAACACTAGGTTCCATGAAGAAGGATGTTAATGTAAATACTATTATACCTTCTATATTTGTTACAGGAACTCAGTCCATAACAACATTTTTTATAACCTGCACTGCAAACCCTCTAGGGAATCATTATGATTATTTTGAACTATTATATATTTCACATGGTGTTTATCATTGAATGTAAATGGGCTAAATAACCATATCAAAATAGCAAGTATTAATAAGTATATTTCCTTAGATAAAGAAGGTATAGTATTTCTTAAAGAGACACATTTAATATCCCAAGATTTAAATAAGCTCTTACTAAAAAAAATAAATATTGACTAGTTCACAGTTTAACTACAAAAGAAGAGGTGTAGTAATTCTTTGGTTAAAAAGTTTAAGACTTCCTGAAATTATGGACTCTTATATAGCCAAAGATGGAAAGTTAACATCAACATTAACATAGTAGTAATTAAACTTGAAAGAAAATACTATACACTTATAAATTCTTACTGGATTCCCAGAATTGGTACTCAATCAGTAAAGAAATACTTAGATATTACAACCTTACAATCTAGAGGCAAAATTATAATTGCAGGAGATTTTAATTGTATTCTTTCCTCTAATGAAACAATAAATCCTAAACCCTTTAAAATCTCCCCTACAGCTAGACACCTACATAATTATATTAATACAAGGAATTTAAAGGACATATAACATATAAAACATCCTTCTTCCCTAAAGTGTTCTCATTATTCATATAGGCTTGGGACACAAACTAACTTTGATAATATCATAGTATCGAATTCTTTACAATCAAAAATAGAAAATGTATTATTAATATCCTAACCCTATCTGACCATAATACCATTACTTTTAATATAACTTTTCACCCTGAACCATTGGCAAAGAATACCAGCTTACATTACAAAAATAAAAGACTTTCAAGAATGGATGTTATCAGAAATTAATCATTTTTAGAAACAAATAATAATGGAGAAGTATCAGATACAATTTTATGGGACACCCTAAAAGTTGTATTCTATGGAAAAGCAAAAATTTGGTATACACAAAAAAGAAAAGAAATGGATAAAAGATTACAAGATATCCAAACTGAAATACATAATTTAAAATGTAGTCTTATGTCGAATGATAAGAAAGCCTTAGATAATATAATTAAACTAAACGAAGAGTACCAAACTATTTTTCAACACAAAATATATATAAACTTAGAGAAAATCAAATTATGTTCATACTGAACCAATCCTATAAGTCTACATAAAATGGCAGTAAGATCAAAATGCTTAAATGAAAGAAATCATATAAAAGAAATTATATATGTAGAATATAAGAGGAAAATAAAAGCTACTGATTTAAATAACATATTACAAGGTTTCAGGAAACACTATGAGAATATAAATACTCTCAAACCAATAAATGAAAATATAAATCTAGACAGATTCTTAATTGATAATATTCCAGACCTTATCTCCTGAAAATATTGCCAACATTGACAGACCTTTCACATTTAAAGAACTAAAAGATCAAATAAATAATTTAAAAACTAATAAAGCTCCAGGGTTAGACAGCTTGATTCATGCAATATATACATTTTCCTCTGATAATATCTTAAAAATATTACTAAATAAATTTCATGAAATTAAAAATATATTTAATAGCCCACCATCATGAAATATTCACTCATCTCACCCATACTTAAAGCTGATAAAGAACCAACCTCTTGTCCCTCTTATAGACCCATCTCACTATTAAACATAGATTATAAGATTTTTATGAGCATAATATCAAACAGAATTAATTCCATTATACCTAGTCTAATAGAAGAGGATCAGACAGGTTTTATTAGACCCAGGAAAGTCCAAGATAATATAATAAGACTCCTAACCCTAATAGGTTTAGCAAATAAAAATAAAAACAAATTAATAATAATGAGTCTTGATATAAACAAAGCCTTTGATTCACTTAGTTGGTCTTACTTATTTAAAACACTACAACAATATAAATTTTCCCCAGACTTTATGAAGACTCTGTTTCTTTTGTAAAGATAGGTTCTTTCTTATCCCCTTCTTTTAAGCTTACAAAAGGTATAAAACAAGGCTGACCTCTTCCCCCCTTAATTTTTCCTCTAGCTGTAGAACCGCTAGATAATTATATTAGGAAGAACATCCACATTAAAGGCTATAACTTAAATAGTTACTTATTTCCAGAAATTCAGTTATTTCCTGATGGTTTATTATTTAGTGGAGACATTGAAACATCTTTGAATCAACTACTTAACACTTTACATTTATTTGAAGATTTGTCAGGACTAAAATTTAATCATAAAACCCAGACTCTGTAAATAAATAAAAAGGCAACTATGAAAATGAAGAATTAGAAATACTTCAACTGGGACAATACACAAATTAAATATATGGGTGTTCAAATTAATTTGACTCTTAAGAATACAATTTCTATGAACTATAATATCTTAACAAATTCAATTCTCAATCTCACAGATAACTGGAAAAAACTGTAATTTACCTTTGAAGACAGACTAATACTAATTAAAATGATATTGCTACCTAAAATTCTTTATATAAATTAGTCTTTAATCATTCACCCAACTATGAAAATTTCAAAAAGAATTAATAATAATTTATTAATATTTCTTTGGTATCCCCAAAAACCCAGAATATCTGTACAAAGGCATGTGGCAAGCTGGGAAGAAGAAGATATTAGCTTTCCTAATATTGAATTTTTATAAATGCTACTATCTTTAATATAATTCTTTTATGGCTAAATTACTCTTACAGTTCACATTGGAAACTAATACATGAGAAAAAATTGTTAAACAATAATAGAATATTAATTGATCCTCATATTACAATACATAAAAATGTCTTTATATGGTCTTTAAATATATATATATATATATATATATATATATATATATATATATACACACACACACACACACAAGATAAGCAGAAATTCAAATCTTGCTCGTTTATTAACCTAATAATGGCACATTTCAAGAAAATTACCCAAGCCAACCAGTTAATTAAAAACTTATTATCCATGTTTCCTATTGCTTTTACAAATGAGTGCTTAATCTCCTTTGATAAGAATAAAATGCTTGAATTTAAGAACAATGATTTAGTATACTGGAATCAATTCTTATCCACTAATAGAATTCATCCAGCTAACTATCTGATTATTAGATACAGTCTACATAATAATATTAACTGGATAGATATTCAAATTTGCAGATAATTTATACATAACAAAACTGTATTTTCTTTATAAACTCGTGGAAACAACATAACAAACACATTAGAATTATTAACTTATATAATTAATGGTTCTTTGAAAGGCACCTCATTTATATCCTTAATATATAAAGCTATTAGATCTGATTGTAACTTTATAATTGCTTCTTATTGGGAATACTCCACCAAAATAAACAATAAAGAATTTACTACTAACAACAAGAAACTCCTGCTAAAATCAGTGCAAAAAAACAATACTCTCTCCTTACCCAAATCTCAAACATACCTTCTTTGGTAAATTTTTGCAATTGCAAGAAAAGTTGTGAACCCACAGACTGACAGTGGGAACGAAATAGTGGTGTATAATTGAAGGAAGAAGGGATTTTGTCTATTATTTTTCTTGGAGCAGGCTTCCTTCTTTTTTTTAGTAGGGTATATGAGAAGAAAGAGTAAGATATGTTGAGGAATGTGTGAGTAGGAAGGAAGGTATACTGATAGTAGTGACAGAAGGTATACTGATAGTAGTGACAGAAGGTATACTGATAGTAGTCCCAGAAAAACAAGCATATAAAGCAAAGACTGACAGCAAAGTGTTACAGTAGAGCAAAATGATGGAGATCTGAAGACTCACAGAGGGTTGACAATTGGTAATGGGGGAGACTGAAAAATAAAGATGAAATGGGGAGTGAAGCACAAGAAAGTGAAACACTTTGTGGGGAGACAGGGTGGGTAAGGATGGCCTGAGCTAGAGGGGAACCCTCTCAGAAATCAGCTAACTCCATGGCTGTTGTCAAGGATGGGCTTAGCATTAGGATGACTAGTAGGTGTGTGTGTGTGTGTGTGTGTGTGTGTGTGTGTGTGTGTGTGTGTGTGTGTGTGTGTGTGTGTGTGTGTGTGTGTGTGTGTGTGCATATGTGTGACACATATATAGATAGCTAAATGGATAGATAGATATATCTATAATCTATCTCTCTCTCTCTCTCTATATATATATATATATATATAAATATATATATATATATATATATATATATATATATATATATATATATATACACACATATAAAACCAAATAATTGTAGCAAACTGGTGAAAATAAAAACTAAATACCACAAATTCACCAGTAGGACTAGTAGACACAAATTTATTTTTCAGGTTAAGCGCTTTCATCAAAGTAAAATTGACTTCCTCAGAACAATATACAAACAATCATGTGGATTTAAATATATTACACTGTCACAGGATAGGTGAGAAATCCCACTAGTCAAAAAAATGATCTCTTGAATAAATTAATACAAAGGATCAGTCAGGAAGCTTACTCTTTTCTATTAAATAATTTTTCCAAGGTACCGAGTATATTTGACATCCCTAAGATCCACAAAGGTGTTTTGCCACCCCCATTTAGGCCTATTGTGGCAGCAGGGGGGTCTAAAACACACAATTTGGCAGTCTTTGTGGATCAGATGGTTAAGCATGTAGTTGAGAGTATGCCACATCTTGTGAAAGATTCTTGGGACTTTCTGGGACAGATTAAGCAAGATTTATGGAATTCTGATCTGATTTTTTTGACAATATTTATTCTCCTGTATTCCTAGAGAGGAAGGTTTGGATTATTTTGAAAAAAATGCTGTTTGATCATTCTAGTTTATCTCCAGAGCGTGTACAATTTGTTTGTGAAATAATGGCCTTGATTTTAGATAACAACTATATATTTTTTGAAGGGCAATATTTCCAACAAACCAAAGGAGTTGCTATGGGGGTAGCTTGTGTCCCCGTTTATGCAAACCTTGTTTTATTAGGGTGGGAGAAAGAGTTTATTTTTGAAAGTAGGTTTCATTTGGATATTTTGTTTTATAGCAGGTACCTGGACGATATTTTTATTTTACGGAAGGGTATCAAGGAAAGTATTGCTGGTTTTGTTGAGTATCTAAATGACACTACCCATTATTTGAAATTTAGCTATGAGTGTAATGCGAAAGAAATTCACTGTCTTGATACCACCATCATTAAAGATGTGTGTTGTTTCAGATCCAAGGTGTATAGAAAGAAAACTTTTTGTAATTCCTACCTCCATTTCCAAAATCATCACCCACTATATCAGAAAAAAAGTATTGTTAAGGGCAGGCAATCAGAATTTCTAGAATTATTTCCCATCTTGAGGACATCATTAAGTAATTCAGTGACCTGAGGAACATGTTTCTGGAGAGAGATTATCCACTAGAATTAGTGGACAGTATCTTACAAAAGATTTTGAGAGAGTGGGGTTCTAAATATGTACCTCTACTATGTAGAGGTCTTTCTAAAACCAAAAATTGTGAAACAACAGAGTGTTCTACCCATAACTTCTCCCAGGCATGGGTGGTACACATTATAATGACATCAGAAATATACCTTGCAAAAACTGGAACGTTTTTAGGGGTGACCCTAATATTTTACAAGCACTGGGTGAACAGCCTATTTTTTGTACTAAAGTGGGCCGTAACTTGAAACTTACCTTGGAGGGTAACATGAACAATAGTAGTGAAAAAAATGAATGAATTCACCAAAGCCTGTGGTTGTTGTACACAGTGTAGATTTATATTATTGGCTGCTAGTTTGAAACTTGATAATATCAACCGGGACACAGTGTTTTTCAAAAAAGGTAACTGTCAGACTAGCAAAATAGTTCATCTGGCCAAGTGTAATTCCTGCCCGGTGTTTTATGTTGGTAAAACTGAAAGGGCTCTCAGGTCCAGGATATAGGAACACTTATCTGACATTAAGAATTCCAAAGAAACTAATGCCTTATTTAGGCATAGTAAAATATGTGTTAATTTCTCTGGGTTCAAGTTTGGGATATTAGATACTATTGAAATAAACCCCAGGGGTGGCAACTGGAAAAACACTTTAAACAATAGGAAACTGATGTGGCAGCTTCATTTGGCAGGTAATCTGTGTCCAGGATTAAATGATTTTATATCTATCTTGCATGCTTTAAAAGAAAGAGCGGAAAGGGTTTAATTTTATATATTTGTTTTTACAGAAATGTATTTTATTGTATTTTTAGTGTTTATAGTGTATGCCTTTAAGGTATTAATTTATTCAAGAGATCTTTTGTTTGACTGATGGGATTTCTCACCTATCCTGTGACAGTGTAATATATTTAAATCCACATGACTGTTTGTATATTGTTCTGAGGAAGTCAATTTTACTTTGATGAAAGCACTTAACCTGAAAAATAAATTTGTGTCTACTAGTCCTACTGGTGAATTTGTGTTTATTGTTCATATATATATATATATATATATATATATATATATATATATATATATATATATATATATATATATATATAAATATATATACACACATATATATATATATATATATATATATATATATAGATATATAAATATATATACACACACACACACACATATATATATATATATATATATATATATATATATATATATATATATATATAGTTATATAAAATTCCCATTTGCTAGCCAGATACACTGACTGTTGCCCATTTTTTCAAGGTCAACCCATGAGCAATCACTGGGCAGACAGAATCAAATTTGTACAACAGGAACTACAGTGCACAGCCTTAATCCTCTATGCAAACTGCCAGCAGTAACATACATGTATAAAACTATTTAGTGTTGTGAAAAATAAGTTAAATACAGTGATGCCAGCTATACAGTATGATTACTCACAACCTGTAGAGCCTGGCATGCCTCCTCTGGCATGAGATCTTATTTTCTTCAAATTTCTGAGCTTTTACAAAATAGAAAACTTTCTAGAGGTCAGGCCTACTGTACACTAGCAAAGCAATAACAAAATGCTTATTGTAATATTTGGGTCTCTCTCTCCTAATCCTTTATTCTCTCTGGTGGAGAATATATTGGTGCTCCTTGCACAGGACACTATGTGTATGCTAGTACTGCTATGCAGAAAAAGTAATGTCAATGGCTTGACTTATCTCCCTGACAAGCAGGCGCAGGGCATCCATGTTACATAATCTCCCAGAAGATGCTTCTGATGGTACATATCTGCACAGACAACAGTTTGGTTCAGTCACAGTCCTTCTTTGATGGTTTCAATGTACTGTTGCATATGCAGCCAGACAGCAGTAGATGCTGCATGTGAGGCTGATGCTCCAAAATCCTTACAAGCACCATGATATTGTCACAGTAACAAGGGACAGCATGCATGGTCTCATGGCCACAGTGGCCACACTATTGCACAAAGTCAGAACAGTTACCTTATAACAGCAAAATGGGCTGTGATGACCACAGGGGTGCAGGGCAGGGCAGTGAGGAGGCAGGTGGTTGCAAACATGGACTGTACCACAAGCCGACAATGGTGCATGATTATACTTATGGGTGTATCTAACATATGGGAACAAAGGAATGCCAATGGCTGGGGAAGTTCACCACATAGGAGTCTCAGGAGCTGCTGCAGGACCTGCACACACATTTTAGGATTATCTGTGACAATGGTAAGGCTAACAAGGACTTCTGGGATCAGGTGTGACAGGGACTGATGTAGGACAGCAGTACAGTGGGTTGCCAAAATAGGATGATGATACAGGTACATCAGAGGATCACTATTTGTTCCTGCATGCTAAGACCGAAGCATTGGTATCAGTAAGAGACAATTTGGTCATCAGGCTGGACCTCCAACACAGATGCATCTAACAGAAAATGAGGAATTTTTGCTATCCTTAGGTGAGGACAATGAGAGAATTATCATACCTAGTGATATACTGGATGTGGTTTCTGGGATGGAAATGGTGGCCCTTGTGTCTGCAGGGGTAGCCCTACTGAGTAAATGCGCATGCCATGCTTGTAGGGTATCGCATAGCACCTATGCATGGGCTGTGTCAGGCATACACATTGGCAGTTATATCACCAGAGACCTTAAAGTTGCAAAGCAGACAGAATGCTCCATAAGGTGCATACATTCATATAGGCTATGTATATTCTTGTCTTGCAATAATCTATGTTCTGCAAAATGATTATAATGACACATACATATTGGCTTTACCACTTGTTAGTTACTTTTGCATACTCAAGAACACTTTGATGGCATAGAATGTTAAAACCTTGACTATGGCTCTACCTACACAGGCTCAATTACTGGCATGACAACTGATGGAGTGATAGGGATGAATGGATATTCACATCCCAGACACTCAGTCATAAGGATGTTCTCCACATAATGATTCTTTGTAGAGGCTTGAGACCTGATTCATGATGGGATTAAAGTGAGAACACTGACAGAGCCACTGCTGAGGAGGAGTGCTATGTCAGCACATCCCTATTGCATGCCTGCCATCATGATGTAACCAAGGGGCCATAGGGAGAGGGTGAAAGGGTAAGACACAATAAAAAATGCCTCTGTGGATGATATAATAGCCAGTCCCCCAAAATCATTTTTGGATCCACATATGGAGAATGTCAGGGGAGGGGAGTCGGTATTTGGCAGATAGACCTGCCTCTGGATGAGGAGTACGGGGGGTAAGGTGCCATAGGATAACATCAGTGAAATTCCACCCCCCAAAAATCCTTTACATATTCACAGATTCTACTAGGAGATAAACCATCCTAATAAGTTGCCATTTCCTGATGTCAGTTGGTCCCTAGAGGCTAATAATGAAGACACCATGCAACTAGCACAGTCCAAGAACTCAGTGGCACTATCAACAATAGTAACAGTGAAAGAGGCCGTCTCCCCTGACACAGCTAAGGAGAATTCAGTAGCCTAGAATGAACCATTGGCATCAAATATGTTATGTGTAGGACATCCCCATCTATGACAACTCCACCATTGATACAGTCATCATCAATGCAAACAACATCATAGAGTTGTACCACCTCTGAAGTATGTAGATACACATCATTGGAGAAAGAAACAAGCATGTAGTTGACAACTGCTTCCATGAGTCCAGAACATTCTCTGAACTGGATGTTATTCTTGGCATTAGTCAGATAATGTGCAGTTACTGTTAAGCATTCTGCAACATAGGCAGAGTGCTACCACATATGGAGTCCTGGAGCAAAAACATTTTTTGAGGGAAGTGGCAGCCTGCTTTTGTATCTATTATTGTATCTGTGCAAGGAAACAAACACCATGTTCATGCTCGGAGATGGTCCTACAGTGAATAGGTGCACTCCCAGATAAACCAGATGATAGAGATGGCACCCACTTTTTCTGATATGGCTACACAGATGCCTCCATGTCTGGCTGTGAATGCACTGCTGGATTTGCTGATGCAAATGTGGCTCCTCTGTAGTCAACAGCCCTGACGCTGAGTGATTTCATTGATAAGACCTGTGCTCATCATGTTTGCTCTGGCCTTTATCTTTGTCTGTGCCCTGTCTCTTTGAAGTGGCTATCATTCATCCATTTCCACTATGGCATCCACTTCTACCTATGGAGAGCCTCATGACCATGGCAGATGCTCATCTAATACAACTGTGGGAACATCTTATTAGACAATCTACTCGGGGTCCTGCAGCTGAATGTCAGCATGCTCCTGTTTTGCTTTGTCATCATTAACATCTACACATGCAGGGAAGATTCCATCATTCTGCAAGAATCCCACAGTAGAGGTGACAGCCACATTCCTGCATGTGTATATGAGATGCTGTACCTTTCCCCTGGAACATTTGCCTCCAGACCTGTCTTGGCATGACTATTTTGTAACTCAGACAACATTCTTCTTCTAGAAGCTTTACCTCATTACTAGAGAAAATGATCAATGATATTCCACAGCCCATCTAGTCATGTGGGCGGAACTACAGACACCAACCATGAACCATTGATGTCTTCTGTCATTTTTCTCTCTACCTGATAAAATATCAGTGACTGTGCCCTGCATAAACTTCTGGCTAATGTCGGTGTGGTAAAGTCTGATGTACAGAAATGCCATAATTTCACTTTATTTCATGATCTAGATGTAGAAATACATTAATTAGTGTGGCTCTGTGTTGTCTTGTTAAGGCCCACAGTTGTAAACCAGATACCACCTATTTGCCAGTGCAATGACATATTGCACTTGGCTCTGCCTTGCATAAGAGCTCATTTCACTTGTTTCCTCTGATGGCTCCTCAGCTAGTTCCTTCTCTGCTGCTTTTCAGTGCCACTGATTCCCCGTGCTGGAACTGTTTTCACTGCACAATGTTAGTAGTATGAAAGAAAATGCAAGTATCATCTTGCTGCAGGACTCTGGACTATACTGCAATGCCCCACCAGCTGTATCCAAGTAGCAGAAGCAGGCTTTCATCAATCCAAATATTTCTAGGATGTTTTGTGTTTTTGACAGCATAGTTCGGTGGTTACCTATTATATTCTCGAAAGCCAACAATGTCGAATCTGACATTGTCGACATGAGAATAGCGAAAGTACAGAACGTCGAATGGGTAAACAGAAATCTCCTTAAGGGGAGATTTCCATTTACTTCAATGTAGTGCGGTCTCTGAGTTGGTATATTTAAGTAGCTGGGGGTGTGGAGGGTACACCCTTTAGATTTTCTTTTTTTTTTTTTTTTTTTTATTTATTTTTTCTGAATATTCGAAATTTTAATGGTTTGATCATTAAAGGTCGACCTTTAATGATTTGAACCATTAAACTTTCTATGTTCTAATATAGACCCTAGTTCCATATACCATCTTCACTGTAGTCTTTGGGCTGTGAATGCATGTAATCTTCCATTGTTCTAAGGCATATCCAGTATCTCCTGCTACACATGCACAATAGTAGACACTATTCTGAGTAGTCCACTACCTACATTCATGGGGCTGGGCCTTACTGTCCTCTATATTTGGCAAGGTACACACTTACTAGCCAGATGACCATGGTGAAAGTCACCCCACACTAAATGCTGGTACATATAACATGTGTATCAGATGTGGGAATGATAGGATCTTCTTGGATGGCACACATAACATGTGAAATGCACATCACCCTGTTATGTTGGATGCCATGCAGAGCAGCTGAGGCATTATAAGGATATGTGTGTCACTGTTTACCAAGAATGCCTATAAAATGGTGTTTTTCTTCTCTAATATCCATGAAAAAATATGTTTCTCTGCGTGCATCAGCATCATGTCTAGAAATATGTGTGGGAAACTAAAGGCTGATAATGTGTCCCCTGTCTGAAGCTGAAGTCATGCCATAGCAAGGTTGATTAATGCTACATCAGCCTTCATGTCCTCTGGGAGAGGCATTCCACAAATCACTATTGATCCAGTCTGTGGGTGACACATGTCTACTAGCTCCTGTATGATATTTTGTTCACAAAGTAGTGTTTGGTTATGCTCCAGTCATGAAAGTGAAAATAAGGCAGCCACTGATGGACTCGTCTATCTTGCAGATGGCAGTGGTTGCATACACTACTGTTTTCAAACCCAGACACTAACACATTCTGTTCAGCTAATGCTGCTGTAACTGACACTGCTATACACAGCAAAATTCTGACATTCAGAATAGCTGAGTGTTGTGGCTCTTCACACTAAATTTATAAGTCTCTGACTCCCCCTGTCATGTATGATTTTTCATTTGCATATTTGATTAATATCATTAGCATAATGGCACTCGTTTGCATGATTTTTTATACAGATCCATACAGAGGTCGTGGTAAAAGACACCTAAACTGAAGGTGCATTCATACATCATCATCATCATAATCAACCCCTTTCTCTCATTTTTTATGAGGTTGAGATGTAGCTCCAACTCTCAGTATCCCTCTTAATTTAATGCCATTCTATTATCTTGTTCAGCAGTCATGCTAACTATTGTCAATCATCTCTCACACCAGTACTGCAGTTAGGACAAGGTGAAAAGGGCAGCTGTTCCGGGTGCATGGTGTTAGGGGCACAATCAGCTAATCCCACTCTCCCTTTAACTTGAACACTGTAGAGCTCCATATATAATCTCAACTGTACCAACTGCTTGTAGTTTGCAAGTTTTTTTTCTTTTTGTAAAATAAAATCTTAGCATTGTAGTGGTCTGTGCAGACAGAGTATTAACTGTAGTAACTGCTTGCTACTGATTTTTTTTTTCATTAAATATGACTGCTGTAGTCCTCCATGCATACAGGGTATAAATTGTAGTGACTGTTTGCTACTGTTAAAAAGGAATATTTTTTTTTATTAAAACATGAATATTATAGTGCCCCATGCAGGCAGGGTATAAACTATAGAAACTGTTTGCGACATTTATAGCAAACATTTTGCTACAGTTTAAAAACAAGATTTTTTTTTATACTAAAACATGAGCACCACAGCCCTCTGTGCAGGCAAGGTATAACGTTTTATACTGATTAAAAAAAATATTTTTTACCTAAAATAAATTGATGGAGGGTTGGGGACAAGACACAGAAATGGGACCTGAATGGTTGGGCAGGAGAGGGGTGGCATCATGAATCTGGCTACCTGGTTGTTGAGCCAGTATAGGATCATCTGTTTTTTTTACCTTTTTTTTTAATTAGCTTATTACAGTTAAGTGCTTTTTTTTTTTTTTTTTTTTTATTTGCTGTTTACTCAAAGAACTGAGGGGGTGTTGGCTCATAGCAACGGCCAATGGCACTGAGGAACCAGCTTCTGTCTCCCACAATCTGTTGATCTCTTTGTTGGACACTTGATTCCTCTTCCATTCTTCCTGTCTGTCCCAAATCTTCTTCACCAGGTTGTTTTCTGTTTTCCTGCCCATGTGCTTGTACCACCATAATCTATTATTTTTGGCCTTCTCTGCAATTGGACTTACTTTGGCTTCTGCTCTGTTGTCCTTGTTTCCTTATCTTGGTGCAGCTATGCATTTAAGAACAATGAAAAATAAATAACTAAATAAAAAACTGGAAAATTTTAAATTAATGATACAATGCTATGTTATTACAAAGCTTAGAACATGATGGAAGCTATTGACTGCTTTTTTATGCAATCACTGATGTAAAAATAGAGATTTGTAATTTTGTAATTTGAAATTTTTGGTAGGGGGATATGGTTTATTTGCACTGGCTGATTGCCATAACTAAAGACAAATATTAAAGAAGGGAGTGTTTAAAAATATGACTTCTTTCATGAAAAGAATAATACAAGTAGGCATCTGCAGTAAGCATCTGTTTTATTTTCTTTTCCATTGTAATATAAATATAATTTCTACCTTTAGAAATTATCTAGAAGCTGACTATATAGTATATAGTCTTAGGAAGACTGATTCTGCTGTGTTCAACTAATAGACACTAACAACTAACATCATGACTGGTATTCATTAATACTTATCAAAGCAACATTCTTTAAACTTTTCTAACATATATTAAACAGCAAGACTAATAGAAAAGTTATGACAAGCACTCAGTATGCAGATACTTAAAATAACCTACTTCAGTATATTGTCAACCTTACAAAGTCTAGTGTTTCACTGTATTCCTCAAAACAGTGCATGTACTGTCAAGTATTCAAGTTTTAATGTGTCATCAATATACTTTGTCAGAGTACTATAATTTTATTTTTGGGCCAGACACTTGAAAGTAAAACTACGGTAAAGTAATTTAAGCTGAATAAAGTACAAAAGAACAGCAGGAGGCATTCGCATGTAGCATCTGCTGCTCTGCAGGGCCTAATAAATGCATTATGTACAGGCCTCAGGTTTTCACTGCATTTTAGGTGCCATTAAGAACTGTTGCACAAAGGGGAATTATTTAGCAGAATATTCAAGAGACTTCATAATCACTAAACATTTAAAGTAAAATCTTTTCCAAAAGTAAAAGTACTAACACATCTGACTTACAGCAGAATTACCTGTTTTATCATTAGTGTTTCATGTAGTGCACTCACTGCATTTGAACATAGACAGCTACTATTGTTGATATAAGACATTTTGCATAACACACTGCAAGCTGCTTTGAAAAGACACCACCAAAGGCTGCTGAGCACTTTCAGACAGCCACACATTTTCTTTTACAGAAACCAGGGAAGACCTTAATTTAAGAAGAGAGGGTCATTTAATTTCCAAGGGTAGCACATGAATTAAGTTGTTGAATGAAAACTGTAGACAGTCAATGTTAAGGAAGTCTACATTTGAAGTTTTGGAAGTGCTGTTTGCAATAGTGGTATAGTTCCCTTGCTTGGATTATTCAAGGAAAGTCAAAGAAGTAAGCTACTGAATGAATGAATGTTCTAGGGTCTCATCGTTACTTATGTATTAATCTGTAACCTTAGTTGTTTTGTTTGGAAAAAGAAATGCACTGTCTTTTCTTCACTCAAACTTTTCAAGCCTTGCAAAGTACTACCAAATAGTACAGGGTAAAAATTCTTGAATAGCAAAAGCTCATATTATGAGATAGCATGGGCATTTTTAACTTCTGATGAAGTGCCTATGTGCATTTATTGAGACTGCCCCGGGATTCATGTTTGATTAATAACAGGTGCAGGCATAGCGTAGGCAGTATAACGCCAAATATGGCCGCAGAGCGATTCAGGTACGATCCAATTCCATGTGCACTACCAGCATACACCAGATCTGCGCAGCACTCGGCTTAGGTATGCTAATCACCCCATGCGCAGTGCTGCACCATGCAAATGAAGGTACATAGTGATTCATGAAGTGGTGCAGGTGTAGCGTAAGCCCACAGAAATGTAAACCAAAAAAAAATGGTTTACATTTTTCCAAACAGAACATCGGAGCTATGAAAGCAGACCAGACTCATGTATTACAAAGTTAACATATGCCAATGGCTAAATATACAGCCAATGACATAAGAAAAGATGCACAACACCTAAAAAACAACATTTAATGTCATGTCCACAGTAACACAAAGTACAACCGCAGGGCATGTGTGCGCAAATGGGAACACAAAGAAAATATATACAAATGTCATAAAATCACAATGTAATACAAATCATGATTTCACCATAATACTCAATGGTATACATGGTACACCACAACCAAGCTACAAGGGGTGCTAAGGGTCTGTGACAGTGTTCGGCACGGTAACTAGGAATTAGTAGTCAATGCCATGCAAATGAGGCAAGTAATAGTGAATCGCAAACGTCCCGCCGGACTAAGGATGTACCATACGGCGCAGTGCTGCAACACCGAGGAGTGGTTTAGAGGTATACACGACATCAGCAGTGGGGTGTGCCATCATAGCTGTAAGCACATTGGAGCAATGCAAATCCAGCCTGGCCATTGCTAAGCAAAGCCGCAGGACAGGGGTGGGGATGTAGGTATAGCATCATTTAGCTGAGAGCACATATGGTGCCCGAAAGCGCATGTGTACGGGGGTGAAAATGTGCCTGAAACCCAGTAAGCGGACGCATGCGCCGTGCACCATAGCTCAAACAGGAAGGTTGGGGAAGAAAATAAGGAAATGCCGCAGTAGGGAAATTGGAGCACAACTGAGCAATTAACACTTATTAACTCACAGTGGGCAATTGACGGCAGCTGACAAGTCTGCTCGCAGAAACCTGCAAAACAGGATAGGGGAGGTGTCGGATTGCAAAGAAAAGATAACTGTCATAGCAGAGCAAAGCAAACCTGCAGTAGACCGGCCATAGAACACATTACGCAAGATAAGCCAGGTTTAGGAAAGTACAAATGAAAGCAGGCTGCTGGATGCATGCCAGAAAATGGGAGATGAAACATTAAGAAATGTAAAGGGAAGGGCAAGAGGTAATCCACGGCAGCCAAATGTAATTCAACACCAAAGGCACCACAATGGTAATACCTGTCGTAAAACACATAAGATACCCTGTAGCTATGATCGTACATACATACCCTATGACATCATCAGTGTTCACAGCACAATAGTATAAAGTGTGAAAGCACCTCACACACACCTGTGTATTCCCATACACTGCACCATCGGTGTAAACAGAAGGGGAACTTTTACAATGTACATGTTGGGAGCTGCCATAGCTGTGATTCATCACCAAGTGTTAGACTGAAGGTGCTGTGGAGGATTATGCTGACAACCACCGCAGGCCCCGGAGGAGGAGAAGAGTGTTCAGACCAAGGGTAACCTACCAGGGGCTACATGATCTGGAGATAGTAGAGCATTACAGGGTGGACAGGGACATCTTACAGCAAATAGTTGAGCTGTGCCAGCCACGCCTGAGCTCCAGAAACAACAGAGGGGAACCCATCCCAGTGGACACGAAGGTATGTGTAAGCTTGTGAATACTAGCCACAGGTACCTTTCAAAGGCCAACTGGAGATATAGTGGGAATCTCACAGGCATCAGCATCCAAGGTACTATACCAGTTCCTGGATGCCATGTTACCACATGTCAATGAGCATATATACTTCCCGCGAACTCAGGAGGAGTTGGCCAGCGATATACATCTCTTCCACCATGTGGCACACTACCCAGAGGTACTGGGTGCGATAGACTGCACACACATATATATCAAGTCACCACCCGGTGAGCATGGTAGGTGCTACATAAACCGCAAGGGATACCACTCCATCAACTGCCAGGTCGTGTGCAATGCCCAGGGGCATTATCATGGATGTGTGTGCTGGCAGCCCTGGAAGCTACCATGACTTCCATATCTGGCATGTCTCACAGCTGTATCAGGTATTCGTCAGGGGGCACATCCCACATGGCCACCTTGTGGGGGATGGTGGCTATGCACTGGAGCCATGGATGATGACTCCAATCAGAAATGCACACACACCCATGCAAGAAAGCCATAATGAGGCACAACCACAAACCAGAATCATCATAGAGCATGTGTTCGGGATGCTGAAATCACAGTTCCATTGCTTGGACATATCTGGTGGAGCCTTGCAGTACTCTCCAGGCATGTGTGCCCACATCTTCATAGTATGTGCCATGCTACATAATATGATCCTGCAGAAACAGCTGCAGCAGGGACATAATGGTGAAGGCCCTCACAGCCCACTGCAATTGCCAAGGTCATCACAGGCACAAAGGGATTCACACCATGAACACCCTGTGCCAGCTCCAGTAGGCAGACGGAGGTGTGCCCAATATGCCTACACCTTGGCAAAGAGGGAACATATAGCACATACTCTGACAGTGTAGGCCCCTACGGACTGACACCTCTGCACTTGCACACACAGTAAAATGGATGGCACACACACACAACCACCTGTAAATTGTAATGTATAGGTGGCCTACTGTGTGAATCCTACATAGGCAGCCCTCAACCATTGCACACACAACAGCTATTGGAACAAGAAATGTCAACACCTGAACAGTACACGCACCTATCAGCATATGTTGATACTGTATGTATAGGTCCCTAGGTACATCGGTAGGTACACGCCCGATTGTCAGAGGCCATTCATCAATCAAGGAAAACAGTGTCTGCTGTTGCCACCACATCGAGTAACCAACTGTCCCTCAGTGGAGCAGAGCCAAATGCAGGATCCATGTGTGTAATCACTGTTCCCCACACACTCTGCATGGATTCCCTGGTGTGTTAATGAGGGGATCCATATAATGTAATCATGGATGTAGTGGCAAAGCATGGGGTGTACCCATGACAGGTATCTGTCACCCCAGCATGCTCCACCTATGGTTGTGTGAAGGTGTAGCACATTATAGTGTGTGGCTGACTGTGACATACATTCCCAATGCTGCAGCACATCCATTAAACATCACTTGGACATGCCATTAATAGGTCTCATCCATATGTAAGCTAACTGAGTTAACCATTTGACTGCAGTATGGAGTAACAGCCATAGTACAGTCCACATACACAATGCCATAACATGTGTACAAATCCCAGATGCCCAAGTGGTAAATGCACTGACTGTTGTGCATGTTCCCGGTTCCATGTCCTGCAAGGGACGTTACGTAACCCCGAAGGCACGAATAATGGATGCTGGATGCAGGTCATCAGATCAGGTTTAGCACATGTTAATGGGAATATGCATTGCCCAGTGCTGGTAAGCGTCGTTTAAACATGACTAATCGGATATGTGCGAAACAGGGCTAAGCTTCTCTGACTATCATGGTCAATGATGTCCAGAACAGGTGAAACCAGCATTATTCACCCCTGTACTAATAGTGCCTGCTCTGAAGGGTAAAATGACCACTGCCAGGTGTAGAACATGCAATCATGTACACAAGCACCTAACACTAAGCTACCCAAGATGTACCAACGGCAGGTGTGTAATGTGACAGGTTCAAACACAAACGTGCGGAGTCCACGAAACAGTATACACCGACATGTACACAATGAAAGGTGTATTCTCCCTCTCACTCTCTCTTATATATATATATATATATATATATATATATATATATATATATAATAAAGATAGAAAGGGTGATAGAGAGATATATGTTGATATATACGGATTCACCTATATCTGCAAATATTTAGATAGGTCAATGACATGTACACAACCATGGAGATAGAAATAAATAGGATACTGACAACTATGGAATATGTCACATACCGACACGCGTAATCACGAGGCTTAAAGACCGAAAGAACACAGTACCGGAACACTGGAACCGCATGTAATATTATCACGATATTAAGGGACATTTAGTTATCGCTGCCGGTGTTGCGGTCCACATAGGTACTGTGTTCAACTGTGTTTGTGATTGCTGTAGTCTGTGTATGTGTGTGTTGAGGGTGCTGTGTGCATTTTCTTGGGACTGTAATGTGTGTATGTGTGTGTTTGCATCGTGTGTCTGTTAGTGATAACTCAGAGGAAGATCATTATGGTAAGTGTGGTTATAGCTGGCCGTAGGCATACGGTTACCACCTGTCCCACTTTAAGAGGGACAGCCCCTCCCTGGGCAGTTGTGTTCTGACAAAAAATATTAAAAAGGGCAAATGTCCGAGATTGTAGGACATAATTATGTCTCATATATTATGTAATAGTTGCATTAAATAGTTATGCCTGTATCTACAAAACGTAAATGTTACATGAAACATAAGTAGCTAAAGTGCTACAAGAATAAGTATGTATTCAGGATAAAAGTATGTTCTGTCCTGTGTACTGACCGTGGGTATGTGTCGGCCTGTAAACACTGATGTGTGTCCTGCAAATGTCCCAATATGGCCATTTGAAAAGGTGGCAACCCATGCCAAAGAGGTTCAGTCACCAACACAACTGCAATGAGTGCAAATATCTGTGACAGAAATACACGAGACAGCTGTCATTTAGTAACATTCCTTTACATATCGCTGTATTTCCGGAGGTATGGAAGTTTCAACTTCACCTGCATACTATATAGAAACCAATTAACAATGGCTCAATGTATAAGCCTGTAACAACCATAGTTCAGTCTACTAAATGATAGGTCTTCAATTAGGGAAGGAGCCCACACAAATATATGGAATATGTAGAAATGCAGTCCACACAAACCTGTATATGCTATGTACACCCACCAACATCTCCGCCGCACCCGAAACAATTGCAATACAGTCTGTAATAACATCACAAACATCCATTCACTCAATTACATCTGCAGAGGCGTTATCAGACCTTGTGAGAGACACATTTGTAAAGGCGCCATGTGAAATCGTAGCTGTTGTATAATGGAACAGACAGCAATGTTACAGGTTTTGTTTGTAATAGTCCCTTATCAGACAGTTGAGATGACAGGTACACTCACATGTAGAACCACATACTCTAGCCATCACACACAATCCACGGGGGACATGAATTCAAATTATCCGTGTCTCTACAAATAGCAGTTGCAATTAGGGTTACCACCTGTCCCACTTTGCGAGGGACAGTCCCTCTTTGGGCAGTTGTGTCCTGGCAAAAAATTTAAAAAATAGCAAATGTCCTGAGATTTTAGGACAAAATTATTTCCTATATTTTATGTAATAGTTGCATAAAACAGTTATTTTGTATCTAAAATACCTAAATGTTATAAGAAACAGAATAAACAACTAAAATGCTACAAGAATAAGCTTTTATTTAGGCAAAAAAGTTAAGTTCTATCCTTTGTACTGACCATGGGTATGTGTCGCCCTGCAAAATCTGATGTTTGTACTGAAAATGTCCCACTTTGGCTATTTGAAAAGGTGGAAACCCTAAGTTGCAATTCCTCACAACAAAACACATACAGGCTGTCTCCCCGAACGTAGGGCAAAAGGGCAACGCCCAAGTGGAGAATTCAGTTATACCCCACTGTTGCCGCGTAATTGGCGAATGGAGTAGCTGCACAGCTGATGTGCATGTAATAATTTTCTCAGGAACACCAATTGGTGGCAGGAAACCACATGTTACAGGTATCGACGTATATAAGGATGACTTGACATACATTCAAACCGTATGCTCATACCATAGAACCGTTTAAACAGTAAAGTTGTAAGAGAGATATTTACGAAGATTCGGAACGCTAACAAGGTATGTAGAACACTCAGTATGTTAGTGTATGTAGAGCCTGTTTTGTATTAATTAAAAGTGTACGCAATGCATAAAGTGGGAAAAGGTATTATGTAGTGATGTCTTGTTGAGCATAGTAACGCTTGTAGAGATTGTGTGTCCTGCTGTGTGCCACAAGGTAAACATCACATACACCACAAGGGATGTTACATGAGGGCTTTAAACCTAACAATTCCACACCACCCGCCGTCAGTGGTAGGGTATGTCCAACAAGTACATGCCATAACAGGGGATAGTATATGTTGATATACTGTCACAGTAGGCATGTGTATGGGCATATAATGACAATAGCATGCCTAAGGTGGTCCTGCTGTGCAAGTATGCTTTGCATTATGGGATAATGTGTAACATATGCGTAAAATACAGTATTGTAGGTAGATATGTCAGATATTCTACACAGCATAACTGTTATATCATGCAAACAAAAGGTATTGTCTATTGGCATGTACAATACACAATAATAGGATACATATGGCTTGTAGTCACGGGACACTGTAACAGCACGATAGCAAATCGAAATGGAAGAGCTACTCAATTAACCATGCACAAAGGACATGTAATAGCTTCACAGGTTCATAGTGAGGTACTATGCTGTCTGGCAATTATATGTGTAAGCCCAACTACAGTGTTTACACCGGCAGCACCTCTCTAGGGTAATGTCCTGTCTGTGAACAGCAGAGCCATGTGTTACCTGCACCTCTGTACAGTACAGTCACTGCAGTGATCCCTGGCATATCAGTGTGACCACCTACAGAGTCACCTATGACCTGTGTGTTGGGTATGTTATAACACCCTATTGGCTGTAGTTGATGGGCACACATGAGTCTGTGGGCTATAAGTAATTGTTGTTGTGTTTGGTGATGGGGGCTGCCTCTGGTGCATACACAGAGTATGGAGAGGTTCTGCAAATGTCGTACTCATGCTATGTGTGGCCTGTGGTGGTGGAGATCTAGTGAGACTATGTGATGAGTGGGGTGTGTTGCAATTGTTAAACGTCCCCACATGAATGTCAGGTTCAGTCTGGGTAGGTGAGAGCATTACCCTCAGCATGGCTACATATGTGCATCTCCCACAGGCTGTAGTGTCGTATGTTGGGAGGTGAGCATTGACTGTGTACATGAGACAATTGCTCTATTGCCACATGTTTGCCATATTCATTATATAGACAGGCAATAGCACTGGTAAGTGACACTTGGACATGCCTGTATATTCAACCATGTCTCACAAGATATGTAAGTTACGTGTGTACAACAGCTGTTGTACTGTAAGCAAGCTGGAAATGTAAGGACAGACAGTGTACTTGTAAGAAATGAGTTGGGATTGGTGCTATAGTAATTAGTAGCTCATGAAGTGCTTACATGTTCTGAACAAGTGTTTAGCATGAATATACAACACAGATAGGGTGTTGGATAATATCATCCCACTGCAACCCACAAGTGGAAACGACAGTCATAATTGGAGGCACTGCACTATTACCCTGCTGAGTATGGTCTGCAAGTCTATGAACCTTTATCAACATAGATGTTAGCAGTACAGAAGTAGATGACAGTATGGATGATTTCATACTGCATAGTATACCTGTGACAGGTCATAGGACATCATCACCCATACCGTGTTCCAGCTACACTGAGTAAACTAGATGTACCTTCGCATGTCACAGGAGTGTTCTACCAGTGACCTGTTGACAGAAGCAACACTACAAAAGGTGTCTGAGTGACATGTGCATATCACACCAGTGACAGCTACAGGAAAACAGGGTTAATGTTTTGTACTCCCCCCTCATTGTAGCCCATACCACACAGACAAATGGGAGGCATCTGTGTATGTAAGGATGTGAACGGCCATGACCTAGGAGCAAAAGCTGTCTCAGTGTTGTGGACAACATACAGAATGGGCTTTGGGGGTGAGGTGTGTGACATATGTGCACAATCTGACAGCTGATAATAGCATTGTCACAGCTAGGTGAATAACCCTGTACCCATTAACTAGCACCTAGGCAGCAGTCAATATTATGGACACTGTGTAAGGGCTGGTGCTGTGCAGTTCACCTCCCTGAGTTGGTGACCTCTCCAGGCCTATTAGGTAGTCATACAAGGCACCCATGTCATGAATGGGTGCCATCCATGAGCATGGAGATCATTGGACAGGCACACCTAGCACTCGTGTGACCAATATCGGATCACATATCACCTTTAAGGGGTATTGGCCATGCATGGATGGGCGATTCCAGCCTTCACAATCCTTACCTCCACTATGCAGCATGCTGGCTACCTTGCATAAAGACATGTGCTACACTGTGATGTTGGACATGCTACACATACATATCCTGATCTGAAAGACATACAACATGGACAGCCACCGTCCTACTACAAGGATCGCCACATGCTGGACAGATCCCTGTGCCATACATGTTACATACTCCTGCCATACCATGAAACCCTGTCCATCAAAGCTGCACATGTCATCTCTGTCATACATGGTGCGATGACCGCATGGTAGATGTATTATCAACTGTCTGGATCAGTAATGTGGCACTGATGGACCTCGCGGTGGCAAAATGGCTGTCGGATACAGCTAGAAAACCTTGCCCAACTATAGTTGATAACCATCCCTGCGAATGACATCCAGCTAGCTATTGTCACAAGTCTATCACATGTGCAACACAGGCGATACGTGGCAGTATGTTGAACTGCTGTACAGTGCCGTGTAGATGTATATGGCAAAACACATGCATGTAAAGGTTTCCGTGCATATGTGCGCATTGTCACTGCTCATGTCCATTAAGGCAGTGTATGTGTTGATATGTGACATATACACAGCATCAAGGTCTACAGCATTACTGTGGACACATCCAGTCATGTGCTGATAGGTAAGAACACCAGTACAGGCAAACAGACATGCCCACATCAAGACAGCATTCACATGGAGCATGAACAATGTAATGAGGTGACACACATATATGGTGATGATATCCAATGCATAACGGGTGTTACATGTGTGTGACACAAACATGTCAGTCATGTCAGTGCCATGACAATTTGCAAAGATAACTGTTCAGATGTGCTAGATTTAATACAAATGTATGTGCAGCTGTATCTCTGTACATCCCTGTGATACTGTGACCTGTCTCCACCATTATGTCTTCCAGATAATGCCTCGTTCATGCCTGCCAGCGTATAGCCACCTGGAGGATGATGCCCTCATCCCGTACCTCCATGAGAACTACGAGGTGTTGTTCAGCCATGTGCCACAGCATGCCCAGCAGTGTGACAACCTGTGGCAGGACCTTCGCAGGAGGGTTAATGATGTGGGTGGCCATAATCGCACCTACCAGCAGGTGCTCAGACACTGCATGGACCTGATACGACATGCGAAACAGCATGCCAATGCAATCACCAGGGAACAAGGTGGAACAGGTGGTGGGCCACAAACCCAGCCCCCAATCACACCCACCGATGAGCTACTGGCCAGCCTGGGGACATGCTCAAAACAGCTTCCACAAACACTAGCTGCCATTGTGGAGGTGGATGTCTCCCAACCAATAAGCCTGGAGTTGCCTGGTAAGTCACTACTGTACATATGACTATTATATCCCATTTAGTTGCATGTGTCACTGTACAATATGTAATGTAGCATACTACAGTATGCTACCCTGTGTATGCAAACATGTGCATACTATATGCTATTGTACAGGCGAATGTGTTAACTTGCACAGTGCACCCTGTGGCTGTCATACAGTCAGTGAAAAACTTCTCAAAAGCCGACTTTACACTTCTTAAAACTGAGATGGTATCCTTTAAGCCCACTGGGCCAGTGGAAACCACATCCCACAATGCAGAATCCTTCACAAATGCTTTCTACGGACATCTCCAAGAATGCATGGATCATGCAATCCCAAATAAAACCAAGACCCTCTCCACCAAGGGCAGGCGTCCTGTCTGGTGGATCCTAGCCATAAACAAATTGTATAACAAAAAAAGGAAGCCACTGCACGACAGAGCAAAATCCCATAAAGAGAAGGCATCTCTAATCAGCACTAGTAGAAAGCTACGTTCTCTCATAAAAACATCCAAGGCCAACTTTGAGAGTAAAATCGCTATGGGCACTAAAGATAACCACAAGGCCTTTTTCAGCTGTGTTAGAAACCTGGGCAGAAACCCTCAGATATGTTCAGAGTTAGTTCACAATGACAAAAAATACACTGAACCCATAGATATTGCCATCATTCTGGCAGACAGGTTCAGTGCATATTTCTCCCCTCCCTCACCCCCAAAAGAAGAAATACTTATCCCAGCTGAATGTAACCTCCCTGTCATTTCAGATGTCCAGGTGAGAACTGCCCGCAGCAAAGCTAAAAACACAGCATCAATGGGACCTGACGGTATCCCGGGTTGCGTGCTACGTGAACTCCAAGAGGAGCTAAACCCACACATAAAAATGCTATTTAACCTTAGCCTTACTACAGGATATGTACCTGAACACTGGCATATAGCAACAGTAGTCCCACTCCACAAAGGAGGCACCTCTACAGACCCTGGTAACTATCGCCCCATAAGCTTAACCAGCCTGGTCTGCAAAGCTATGGAAAGAATCATTATGGAACTCATAAACAGAGACATTGGGGACTTACAGACACTTGATCTCACCCAGTCCAGCTTTGTAAAGGGCAGATCCTGCCTTTTGAACCTGGTTGACTTTTTTGAAACAGTCACTAGAGCCACTGACAAGGGCAAAGCAGTCCGTACAGCCTACCTGGACTTGGCTAAAGCTTTCGACACAATACCCCACTCTGGCATCATAGACAAGCTCAACAGCTTAAATGTAAATCCATATGTCACAAGATGGGTTGCAAACTGGCTAAAGGATAGAACCCATAAAGTCAAAATCACTGGAGCCATGTCAGACTCAAAGCCAGTCACAAGTGGTGTCCCACAGGGCTCTGTCCTGGGACCCCTCTTGTTCAGCATTTATTTTTCAGATGTGAAAGCAAACATGGGAGGGTTGCAGCTGACAAAGTTCACAGATAACTGCAAACTAGGCGCCATAGTCGATACACCAACTGACACATACATCCTACAGAAAGGCCTCACTGAAATGGACAACTGGTGCCGGAGTCATGGCCTTAAACTAAATGCCAAAAAATGCATAGTCATCCCCTTTGGGAAAAACAAAGTACCCACAAATTATCACATAGACAGTAACCCACTGAGTACGGAAAAAGTAATCAGAGACCTGGTGACCCAAGTCGATAGTGACCTCTCATTTGACACCCACATTGCCAAAGTGGTTAGAAAGACTTTCTACCTTGCCCACCTTATCATGAAGGGATTCACATCCAGATCAAAGGAGGTCATTGTACCCCTATACTCCTCCCTTATCAGGCCCATGATTAAGTACAATGCCCCATTTGGTATGTACCTCACCCGGCACTTGCAACAGCTAGAGACCCCAAAAGTATCTCACCAAGAGGATCAAGGGTCTCCAACATATGTCATATGCTGCCAGACTAAAGAAACTCCAGCTCTATTCAGTAGCATACCGCCTACTCAGAGGTGATCTGTGCCTGACATACAAGGCCATGTCCAATCAGGAATTGATGGACATGCTCCACCTCAAAAAATCCAAATCCATCAGAACCACGAGAGCTAAAGATTTAAACCTCAGCACAAATATGAATAGGACATGCTGGAGGGACAGATTCATAACTCAGAGGCTTCCCATACTCTGGAACAGAATCCCAGTTCATGTTAGGCAGAGCCCCTCACTGACTCTCTTCAAGAGAAATCTTGACGAGTGGATGGGAGATCGTAGGTTTACCCCAGGGGTCATCTCTGTGTCACTACTAGACAGAGGCACAGTAAACTAATTCTATTGTGTACACTTTTGTACCATTACATGGGGTGGCAAAAGCCACATCACTATGGCTAGGCTTATAAATGCCCCAGGGCAGATAGCCTAGTACTAAACTATGAAACTATGAAACTATGATGTTCAAACTGCTGTGTCACCCCTATACAGGTACCTCTGGCGTGCCGCACAGTCATCAGTCCGTTGCAGGTGAGACAGTTATCAGTATCAGGCATCTTAATGCATATATCTATTCACCATGTGGCCAGTTAACACATGTGCACATAATGTATGGTCCAGTCACGATATACAGGTCGCATCAGTCATCATTCACACTGGCTACCCATGTGCAATA
This sequence comes from Protopterus annectens, assembly GCF_019279795.1. Lineage (NCBI taxonomy): Eukaryota > Metazoa > Chordata > Ceratodontiformes > Protopteridae > Protopterus > Protopterus annectens. Next base: position 867,039,711 of record NC_056732.1, on the reverse strand, counting down.
TATACAAACTAAATGAAACACAGACATGAAACCACAGTATCTGTCATTGCTAAATGTGTGGACAGTTGTGCATACAATGGTGGAGGTGTTCAATGTAGGCATATATACTATACATTGGAACAACACATGTGTGGTACGCAAATAGTACCACACAGTGAGCTGGGATATGGGCAGCCCACAGGAGTCACCATTATGTAATATGCCCCTAGAATGGGTGCACACATTGTGATGTGCCATCTGACATGTCCCAGACATGTAGTGTTCCGGCTGCAATATTATCTCACTATCCCATAATACATACCCCACATACCAAACATACAACCCGTTGTCTGAATAACCCTGTGGACAGTGACATATCTGAATCTATGGGTGTATGTCATATGAGACAACACAGACATGTGAGATAGACGGCCATCACAAACATTTGGCCAACACATGTTCACACATGGCCATGGAGGATGGCCAGAGACATGTAGCCACACAGTAGATGTGATGTGTATACACCCTGTTGCACATTGTCCACACATGGTCCAACTATAGCCTTAGTTGACTGATTATATAGTCGATGTGGAACATTGGACATCCTAAAAGCCTGTGCACAGCTAGTGGAGATGTCACTTAATTCGTCCATATAAGATGTGTTGAACATCACAACTATGTCATAGCATGACAGTAGTCACCTGTACAGCTTCCACAGACATTGACACCACATCAGGCCACAGATACCGTACATTTCCCTTGCTTCTGTAGGACATCACTGTCAGCCATGCACCTCGTGTGTGTGGTACATTAATGTCATGTGGGACATGGTGTATTGCCAAGTCTGCCATGTGTGGACATGGTTGCCAGGCAGCTAAGACTTTGTAGTAGTTGTGCAAGGGTGTCATCCGTAGGTCTTCCAGTGACCTGTCACATGACACAGCATGGTTTGGTGTGTATACACCTCAGCGACGTGGGTCACAATCCACAGTTATGTAATGTGTATGCACACAGTTATGGCTATGCACTGTGTGCATATTACATACTGTATAGCAATATAGATGCATCATGATGCCATGCAATGGCACAGTGTCCGTACTTCACACTGTATAGCAATGTAGATGCCTCACACTACCCTTCAATGCTCATGCACATTTGCTAAAAGTACATTCTATCTGTAGGACATACAGACAACACTGCAATGTGATACCCATTACAACGTTGTACATGTGTCAGGACACCATTGTGTCAGACACGTATGCACGTCAATGCACACGTCAGCAGATTACATGTCAAGGTCACTTCAGCTATGTGTACTGCTAACCTGTGCTGGTCCACATGGTGTATCACAGGGATGCATGCTTACTACCATGATTGTGTGAACTGCATGGCTACTGATATGACACCTGCTTGCTGTTGTGTGCAACCCAGGGAGGTATGCTAATTACCGCTATTAATGTCTGAGCTGCATGCCGTCTGCTGTATCACATGCATGCTGCATGCCGTCTGTCAAATCACATGCATTGTGTGTCTGTGTGTCTGTGTGTGTGTGTCTGTGTGTGTGTGTCTGTGTGTGTGTGTGTGTGTGTGTGTGTGTGTGTGTGTGTGTGTGTGTGTGTGTGGTTGTGTGTGTGTGTGTCTATTGCAATGTAGAGTCTTTCTTTGCATTCACAGGTGATGTAGGTGCGTCACCCTCCTGCGGTCCATCTGATGTTAGTGTCCCCACAGATACTAGCAGTGATGGGTTGGGAGGGTGGCCTAATGGGTTGGGAGGGTGGTCTAATGGTTAAGGTGTTTGCCTTACAAACACAAGGTGCAGGGTTTGAGTCTCACAAGGGATAATTAGCTAGGCTTAAAATGGCCCACAAGGGCAGTTAGCTTAGTACTACTAATCTATGAAATATGCATGAGGTACAGGCAGGGTTGTCAGGGGCTGAATCTGTGCCAATGGTTGACATCCCAGCTATTTCCCCCTCTTCCCCGCACACAGTTCTTATGCCAACACATACCCCATCACCAGTGGCAATAGAGGAAGGACAGTCAGTGTGTGTTAGCTTGGAACAGAAACGTGTGTTGGCTACAGAAGGGGTGTCTCCACACCATGGTGTCAGTGTAATGACTACAGATGTGACACACAGGCATGTGGCCAGTGCCGCTCATAGGAGGACCTCTGGCAGACATGCACCCGCAGGACAGAGCGCAGTAGCTGGTGTCACCAGATGCATGTTCCAGACTGTAATGGCGGCACAGGCACGTGCTGAATGGCAGAACAGAGAAGGGCAGAGGCTTCAGAGGGCTGATATTTGTACTCTAAATGACAACATCCAGGCATTGGCAAATGCTCAGCAGCAGATTGCTGATGTTCTGGACAGGCAATTGGGTGACATGGTTGGAATGCTTGACCATGGCATGGCAATCCGTGAGCATGAGCTGTCTGCGCTGGAACATCTGGTAGGAGTGAGGCATAGGCCATGTGGACGTAGGCCAGCTACACCACCTAGTGCAGGTCAACGTGAATGAGCCACCTCACATGCCCGCTCCCATAGTGCCGGTGGCAGTAGCAGTGCAGCTGGTGCTGCGCTGTCCACACCAGGACACAGCAGGCCACATGGACATGGCCCTGGATGTTCCCAGTGGAGACACGGTTCCAGTGGACATGTGTCATCGGACAGTAGCCAATCTATACCTCTGCCTGGTAGTGCCTGTGCAACCCCTGGCAGGCACAGGTCACGTGGCCATGGCCGGACACAGTGAGTTGTATATCCTGGTCTGTACAATCTGGAGCTGTCAATAATATCCCTGTGTAGGCCTGACAAAAGGCAGAACTGTGTGCACACATACACGCACACAGCAGAAACATCTGTAGGGCACCGCAACGCCCACATGCATAATGACCACAAATGTCCAATCAGATCACTGGCCCTTACCCACACACATGATGTCATCCACTGGTGCAGCCTATGCCCCTGGCAAACATTATCACCCTGTGCATATGAGGATGTGTGTGCCGCATCCCTGTCATCCACACCATCAGTGCAGGGACATGCTCATATGGTCTGATGCACAGGGTGAACAGAATAGTGAGATAAGTGTATATTACATTAGTTGTGTACTGTTGACACGCACCAGACATACCATGTAGTACGGGTTTATAATGCATTGTTATATGTTCACAGTATGTGTCTTGGTAACAACGGTAACAGCATGTTGGTAATTATGCCCTGCTTCCCTCCTTAAGGTCTACTTGCATGTGCCAATAAGTAGCAGTGTTTGCAGTTTCACATGTATAAATGTGGAGTACTCACAGGCATGTATGGCAATACCAGCATGCTATACGTAGCATCAACCTCACTGTTAGAAAAGCTACCTTTCCACAGATGTCCACACATCTACTGCTCCAGAAGCATGTGGGCTGTTTAATAGGCTACAGTGGCTAGAGACGTGATATCCATACCAGGTCACATCACAGGTATGGTGACATGGTGCGGGGGTTTACACAGCGGTCTGGCCGATGATAACTTTAAAGGCCACTTGATAGCAGGAGGCCTTACTGTGTAATAGTAATACACTGTCACATTACAGGATGAGAACACACACAGACATACACAGAAGCACACAGTAACATGCCCACACTCACAGGGTCAACAACATTATAACGCACACTCAATAGTGTTGAGGTGAGGACCCCTGCCTATGTGGTAATCACCTTCACAGTACTGTGCACCCACACGACGTGACACAGAGAATGAACATGTACAGGTAGCCAGTAAGGCTGAGACCGATGGCATCAACAGGGTAGTAGACTGCATCACCATGAGGGTTTAGGGACTCTGTCTGTTCTGTATAGTACATACACCCTCACTCCATGCACCAGACAGCCATACATACATACACACACACACACACACACACACACACTGTGGAGTCCACAAATGTCATTCACATACAGATAGCTGACATGTGTGTGATACACACACCACCCCTGCCTACGTCATGTTTTCTACAGTGCAGTATGTACAGGTCTCTACAACAGTGTACAGGGGTGTGTAACAATTGGGATGTATTCCCCACCATACATGGCATATATGGTCACACAAGCAAACACACATGGCATTACTGTGAATCATACACCTGCTATATGATGCTACGTCTGACAGACATGCAACAGTATTGGCCGCATTATGTGTACCAACGCTACCTTTGGCAATAGCACTGCTATATGCACATGGGAGGATGTAAGTGTTACAGGTGTCAAGTGATTTACAGTCAGTAACACCCTGACCACTGTGTAGGTTGTATGTCTTCACCTTCAAGTAACAGTTACATAGCATACTGTTTGTACATGTAATGGTACGATGGCTTTTGACACACCTGTGAGCCGTCTTCAGTAAACATCCATCTGCAAAGGTGGATCACCACTTTATGTACACACATCCATCCATACCTGATGTACATCCTACCGTACTGTCAGTATTTCACCATATACAGGTGTCAATGATGGGGCTGCATTGCAACTGCATGTTGTAGTTAGACACAGATGAATGACATACATCAGCTACTGCACATGCATGGTAGTTGCATGCACACCACTACATGTACATGTGTGTTGGTCCTACATTCCTGTCATGTAGCCATGTTTGCATGCATTGCAATTGGTGGACATGTGTGATGACATACATAACACATGGACTGTTGTATGATATGATGGTTGTCATGGGTAACTAGTACAGATGGAATGTTAATTCGGTCAACATTACTACCCTATGTACTTTTAGCATTCAACAGCCATGGACCTACCTTCCATGTGCATGCGTGTGATTGCTATAGCCACCTGTCTGCATGGAGGACAGCAAAAGCTATGCTATGTACATATGTGTTGTGTGTTTTTGGGCCATGTACATATCCACTGCGATTACATGTATGTCATATCCAAACATGAGTGTTCTTTGGTGTACAGCGACAGTCATCTGTTACAGCTGTGTAAGACCCAGGGCCCCTGTTATGTGTAGAACTGACCTGGTTATGAACAGTGGTATCATTGCATTGCATAACACATGATGGAACCCTGTCAGTACATGTGTAGTCTGCACAGTTGATGTAGACCTATGTACAGTCCACTGGTCATGAGTGACATGGTGTCGTAGTAATGTATGGATGTGTGTTGCTGGTCCAATGACATGGTGATGTCTGAGGGATACATAGTAGAATGCGGCATTTACCACTGTTCTGCACCTGAGACATCTGTGATGGCTCTTGAGTGTGTACTGGTCAGTACATGTGAGTGGCCTTCATGTACATGGGGACAGTAACACCAAACTGTGCCTTTCCGTGTTTAGAATCTGTGTGCATGCAAGACAGAACTTCACTACTACTAAGTGTGTGAGCATGCCCAGTACACCATTGTGTAGATGGACACACAGTACATTCCAAACGGATGTGTGATACTAAGTGTGTGAGCATGCCCAGTGACACCTTGTGTCGGTTATGTGCCTCTGTGTATGGGCATGGCCACTGAAATCCTGTATAGCGATGGTGGTCATCCAGGCAACAGATGTCCATACCCCAAGTCAGGATGGATTCCTACATTGAACTCACTGATTGACTGCCTTGAAGGGTGTACTGTCTGTGGCACATCTCATATCTATGTAGTGTTGTAATAGTGCTCCGTAGATAGGCAGTTGTCCTGCTCACACCACTGCCATGTGTTTGTCTATGTCTACCTTGGGACAGTAATATGCTTTTAGTCTGCTCACTCTCTATACATTCCATGTCGACGTCTTTGCCTTTGCGGATGATGTCATCCACCTAGAAGTATGCCTTTGGGAGTGCTGTGTTCCAGTAATCTTGGTAGCATGTTCTGTAACTGCGTAATGCTGTAGTGTGATATGGTAGTTAGGTGTATGTTTGACTCCCAACCCTGCAAAGTGTGTGTGTGTCTGTGTGTGTTTCCAGCTGCCTGGGGACAGAGTAATGCTTTTAGATGGCTCACTCCCCATACATTCCCCATCAGCGTCTTTGCCTTTGCAGATGATGTCATCCACCTAGAAGTATGCCTCTGGGAGTGCTGTGTTGAAGTAATCTCGGTAGCGCATTCTGTAACTGCGTAATGCTGTAGTGTGATAAGATGGTTAGGTGTATGTTCGACTCCTAGCCCTGCCAAGTGTGTGTGTGTGTTTTCAGCTGCCTGGGGACAGATTAATATTTTTAGATGGCTCACTCCCCATACATTCCCTATCGGCGTCTTTGCCTCTGAGGATGATGTCATCCACCTAGAAGTATGTCTCTGGGAGTGCTGTGTTCCAGTAATCTCAGTAGCGCGTTCTGTAACTGCGTAATGCTGTAGTGTGATAACGTAGTTACGTGTATGTTCGACTCCCAGCCCTGCCAAGTGTGTGTTTCCAGCTGTCTGGGGACAGAGTGATGCTTTTAGACGGCTCACTCCCCATACATTCCCTATTGGCGTCTTTGCCTTTGCGGATGATGTCATCCACCTAGAAGTATGCCTCAGGGAGTGCTGTGTTCCAGTAATCTCGGTAATGTGTTCTGTAACTGTGTAATGCTGTAGTATGATAAGATGGTTAGGTGTATGTTCGACTGCCAGCCCTGCCAAGTGCGTGTGTGTGTGTTTCCAGCTGCCTGGGGACAGAGTAATGCTTTTAGATGGCTCACTCCCCATACATTCCCTATCGGTGGCTTTGCCTTTGCGGATGATGTCTTCCACCTAGAAGTATGTCTCTGGGAGTGCTGTGTTCCAGTAATCTCAGTAGCACATTCTGTAACTGCGTAATGCTGTAGTGTGATAAGGTAGTTAGGTGTATGTTGGACTCCAGCCCTGCTACGTGTGCGTGTGTGTGTGTGTTTCCAGCTGTCTGGGGACAGAGTAATGCTTAAAGACGGCTCACTCCCCATACATTCCCTATTGGCACCTTTGCCTCTGCGGATGATGTTATCCACCAAGAAGTATGCCTCTAGGAGTGCTGTTTTCCAATAATCTTGGTAGCGCATTCTGTAACTGCGTAATGCTGTAGTGTGATAAGATAGTTAGGTGTATGTTCGATGCCCTGCCAAGTATGCGTGTGTGTGTGTTTCCAGCTGTCTGGGGACAGAGTAATGCTTTAAGACGGCTCACTCCTCATACATTCCCTATCAGCATCTTTGCAGATGATGTCATCCACCTAGAAGTATGCCTCTGGGAGTGTTGTGTACCAGTAATCTCGGTAGCATGTTCTGTAACTGCATAATGCTGTAGTGTGATAAGGTAGTTAGGTGTATGTTCAACTCCCAGCCCTGCCAAGTGTGTATGTGCATGTGTGTTTCCAGCTGTCTAGGAACAGAGTAATGCTTTTAGATGGCTCACTCCCCATACATTCCCTATTGGCGTCTTTGCCTTTGCTGATGATGTCATCCACCTAGAAGTTTGCCTGTGGGAGTGCGGTGATGCTGAAACTCTGTAGCACGTTCTGTTCCTGCGTAATGCTGTAGTGTGGTAGACTAGACAGGTAGATGCTTGATTCCAAGGTATAGCAGGTGTGTGTGTTTGGCAATTATACCGTATGTGTTGGTATCTGTGGGTGGTTAGCTGCGGGATGTGATCAGTGTGTTTTGTTGCTGACCTATATAGTGTCCACAGCCCACATATTCTGCCAAGACACTGAGTTGTCAACACATAAATTCACCAATAGGTCTGGTGAGTAAATGTCAGCAGCCCTACTCTTACCCTTGATACAGTCTGACCCATGTGACACAACAAAACACACGTGCCTTGATAATAACAACACTACATGATGCAGGTGGCACATGTAGTTTCCTTTTCATTCCTGTCTAATGCTTTAATGTCATGTGGTCTGCTGTTGTGATATATATGCAATATCTACATATGTGTGTACATGTATATGTGTGTATATATATATATATATATATATATATATATATATATATATATATATATATATATATATATGTATATAAATATATATATATGTGTCTATATATATATGTATACAAATAATATATATGATATATGTAGATATAGAGAGATAGACATAGGGCCGGATTCACGAAACTTCCGTGTAAGACTTAATATGTCTTACTCGGAGGCTGCAGTTGAACGGTACGACGTCAGCATACCATGAATATTCATGAGAGCACGCTGACTCATCCGTAACTCTTACACGGACTGAGTAGGCAAGCAGGGGGTGTGTCGGACTGCCGAGCAGTCTAAAAGTCCATGCCCCTGCAAGGTTTTAAAAAGCATAATGTCAACAGACAAGAGCGAGTCTGCTCAAATGTACTTGCACCCAACACCACACTCCCTGACACTGTAAACCCCCATCAGAGATATAAAACAGAAAATATTTTTTTTTTTAAATCCACGATATAGCTGCCCGTATTTGCGTTTGTTTGCGCGGGTGTGCCCATTGCTTAACCACAGTTAGCAATTGTGACATTGAAAAGCATATAAGAACTACTTATGCAAATGAATCCAAATAGCCATAGCGTAATGGTAGAGCGTATGCACAAAGAGCAAGCATTCACGGTTCGAGTCCCACCACTCCCCTTGTTATTTATGTTTTAAATCAGTATTTAAAATAATACCAGACAAATATGAATAACATTTTATTAAAAGCAGTGACATGGCCAATGTATCAGTGAACAAAATATATATTTTGAAAAGACCCAGATATATAATAGCCTGCTGTTAAGCAATGTTTTACACAGCTAAACACAGGTGATAGTTTAATAGTGCTATACCCATCTAAACAGAGGTGCCCATAGTTTAATCGCGCTTTATCCAGCTAAACAGAGTTGCCCATAGTTCAATAGTTCTTCACCCAGCTAAACAGAGTTGTCCATAGTGTAATAGTGCTTTACCCAGTGCAATAGAGTTGCCCAATGTTTAAAAACGCTTTACCCACCGCAATGTGTTTGCGCGGATGTGTGCACCGTGCGAACCAGGGCACCATAGGGAACAGGGGAGCAACGTAGAGCTAAGTTGCTTAAACGCAGCCACACCCCCTAGCCTGTCTAGACAGTATTAAAATAAAAGAAAAGCAAAGTTTGAACCCAGGACCCTTTGCATCATAATCAAAGTACAGAACCACTAAGCCATGACAACATAGGGGAAACAGCCACTATTAACATTCATAAACTTAGGAATGGTAGTTTAACCATTACTAAGCAGGTCTGCAGTCAGCTGAGAATTTTACAAAATGGCCGATCACAAAAAAGTGCAGGAAATGTGGCATATTTAAGCCCCACAGGCGGGAATACACACCATATCTGATTGTAGCTCACATCTGCGGTCAGAATGTCTGGTGTTGGAGAGGGAGTGTGCTTCCGAGCTCAGAGATAGGGCACCGAGGAGTCCAAATACATGGTTTGGCTCCTAGTCCACCATCACGAGGCAAGACTCCTGCAGGGCCAATTCCAAGGGACGGAGTACAAGGCAGAGGCTTGGAGCCGGTTAGCTCGTGACCTCACCAGTGCCACAGGTGTTCCCCAGACTGGTGAGCAGGTCCGTCACCACCATGCGGACCTGAAGAGACAAAAGGAGGACCACCTGAACCAGTGGATACAGGAGGCCCGTGGGATGTGGGATGCCCCACAACTGAGTATGTAGCCATGGAATGCAGTATGTAAGGATTTAAAATGGAGTATGTATAACGGATAGGAATGTCTCAATATCCCTTCATTTACTTTACAGCTGCAGGTGACCGTGTTACAAATCAGCAAGCCTATGCTGATAGGCTGCGCCGCCAGGCTGGTTAGTGATTATTCTGCATGTATTGTTATATAAAATATGGGAGAGAGCATGAAAGAAAGTGTTGTAGTCCAATAATACAGCCATAAAATGGACTGAATAAGTCCTCTGCATGTACTGTCAGATAAAAATGTTAGAGAGGGAGAAAAAGAGTGTAGTAGCACATTAAGAAAGGTAACAAATATCTGGAATAATATCTCTGCAGGCACTGTCATATAAAATAATATGTGAGTTAGCCTGAAAAAAGAGTATGCTAACCTATTAATAAAGGTATAATATGTCGTGAACATGTCTGTCATATATACCGTTAAAACAAATAAAGGAGTGAGCCTGTGGAAAAGTGTGTAATGTCATTAATAAAAGTCTAAAACCCAGAGTGTGTCTGTTTCACTTAGTATGAAATGCTGTTGTACCTTTGCATTATACAAATAGGAATGTGTTAGAAAGTGCTGGCTACCCAGAGTTCTGCAGTCCCATCTAAAGTGGGTGATGGAAGTGCTAGTAGCTGTGAAGTAAATATACAGTCCTCAACAGTCATTTACTGGCTGGCATGCATAAGTAAATCTGGCACACGAGTAGCATGCTAATATGTTCCCCAGAAATGTAAGTGTGCTTCAATAAATGCAGGGTTCTGTACAATTAGAAGTGAAAATGTCACGTGAAAACATCCAGATATGTAGATAAAGAAATATAAATGCAACCATGAAATATGTAGCAGTAACATCTGCATCCTGGACAGTTAGTAAGTGAGATATAAGTCAAGTATAGATTGAACTTGCCAAACCCACTACACAACCAAATGCATGGTGGCAAGTGTAATAATACATGTAGGGAATATACACCTGCAGTCACTAGGAATGTAGTGTAGAGTAAAAGTGTTTATAAGATGTTAATGGAGGTTTTTTCTACACCTTACTGTTTGTTCATAAACCACGCAATTCCGCACCTCAATGGGTATGTGTAATCTTAAATATTTGTCGGGATATATGTCCTATTGTTCCATACATATTTGCACTCATGTTGATGCGTGTGCTCTGTTCAAACACCACGTTCATGGTGGCCTGTTGCTACCAATCATCCCTGCATGTGGTTGGAATAACCACTGTTGTTCAATATATGCATGTGTTATATTTGCTGTTCAACTGTTGGAACTGTGGTGTGTTGGGTTAATGGGAATATTACTGCATGCTGTTACAACTAATCTGGAAAGCTGTTGTTTATGTTGTAATGAAACACACTGAATCACAGAACGTATGGGAAGGTCGGTCCCAGCGGACCCACCTGTCCCACCTCAGTTGGCGAGTGCACCTGGCACCAGTGGCTCTGGTGCCCAGCCCGGACTCCCCTCCTCCGTTGGTCCTGTGCCACCTTCGGGTGGAAGCACTGCAGGGGATGGGGCTCATCCCCCCCATGCAAGCATGGACAGAGAAGGGCCACCCGTCACCCTTCGAAGGGTCCGGGCTGTGGTGCATAGGGAGATCCAGCGTTCAGTCGCTGATCCCCTATGCCAGCTTGAGGCGAGAGTGGCGCGTCTCATGGGTGAGCCTGCAAGTCCTATTCAGCCCCCAGCACAGCCAACCCCAGGGCTATGAAGGTGCAATGGTGACTGCCCATGGGTGGGGATCTCAGTTCCACTGTTACCATCTGTGGGCTCATGGGCTTGCGATTTCCAAACAACTTTCCCCGTCAATTGTGTTCACCCACCCCATCTGTCAAATTCCACCCCTGTATGTGTCTTGTTTGTCTTGTCTGTTTACCTCCCCAACCTACCTCCCCAAATATACCTATTTCCCCTACCTCACTTACCACTCTCACCTGAAAAAAAAAAAAAAAAAGAAAAGAAAAGGGCAATCTGTACCTGAAAAAAATTACGCCGCATACATAGCTTCCAATTTTGCACACATGTCCACATGACATGTACACCAATAATTCTAATTGGCAGTGCAACAAACTATGTTGTCCTCACCCCTTTCTCAGGGGTGGAAGGTCTCAAAACTCACTCCAAATGTTCAACATATGCACAGCTGTTGCTGTTAAAGAAATGGGCAGCTATGGGTCTTCCCTACACCCTTCCTGCACATCCCAAGCTTGTTTTCCTACTTTCTGTCCCTCTCTGTGCCTCCTTTTTCATCACTTTCCTATCTCCCCATTTTCTTTTCTTTAAAAGAAAATAGCGCGGGGGCTAGCGGGAGTAAGCACTTTTAAGCAGTAGTTAGCAGAGATGCATGAGTTTGAGCTTGTGTGCGCTTAGCTAAGCATTGCTAAGCGTCATGCAAACCCACGCAAACCAGCTTACAACTGCTTAAAAGTGCCTTAGTCACTCTGTATGACAAGGCCCTTGTATTGCTCAGCAGCAAAATAAAAATACCCTTGTCAGTTTCGAACCCGGGACCTTGGACTCACCAGTCTGCATGAAGGACCACTAAATCACAGCAGATATACAATAACTTAGTGCTGAAAGCAATTTATCATGCATTACCATGAGTGAATGTAAAGGGAAAATAGGAATGACATAAGACAAATCTTGTTCTGTGGGCCTTAACCAGCAGGTGTTGTCGAACTGCATGACATGACTGTGAAAAGAGAATCAGCCATGCTAGTAAGGAATAAGGTTACAGTAGCAGCTTACAAACCCCACACAGTATCAGAGCAGGATTCACACTGGCATATTTGCATAGGTCACAGGCCAGACCTCCCAACAGTGACTGCTCTACAGTGATGACTCTGATTTGTAAACAAATGTTAGCTGTGCCCCTCTGACTCCCTGTGAAATGTACTAACAGTAAGCAGAAAGGTGTTGAATCTCACTTAATAACAAATGCCAATAAGTGAGAGTAGACACAGCTTGCACATCAGAAAATGTGTAGTAATAGAAATGCTCTGAATCACCCAAAGTCTGAACTGCAAAATTTCTGAACTATATGACAGGTGTATCCCAGTTATATGTACCTTTCCCTGAGGCTGTTCAAATATATACGTGAGAGTATCTGAGGCCTGGAAGAGTCAGAAACACACAGGCATATATGCTTGTCTGCAGTTACACACTCTGCAAATAGCTGTAGAATGAATCCCACAAGCATGCCCTTATGTAGAAGTACAACACAGAAATAGCAAAGGATGTAGCCATGTACTGCTAGCAACCACCTGTGACAATGCCATTGTTCAGGTGCTGAAAAGACTGTTGTGGTGCACAGTCAAAGAATACTAGGCTGACCTCTGTCTACCATCTGGATATGTCAACAGGTGGGAGCTACTCAGAAAGACTACAAGCCTTCATAGACTTACAGGTACACAGCAACTCTGCATGTTCAGCAAGATAAACATCACACGATAATAAATAATGCACACTGCAGTTCTGCACCCCTACCCAAAGGCACTATATGCCCATGTAGTCAGGCACAACCAAGGGTGTAGGTAGGCATACACAGTACAGAAATATGTCCAGTCATCCTGAGCAGACTGTGCTAATGCCAACACAAACCACAAACTGTTCAGATGTGAGTAACGTACTAATGACAGTATAGCAGTTCACAAACAGTGCATGTGACTGATATGCATAATTGGTAGTACAACATACTTAGATGTCCTCACCACTCTCTCAGGGGTGGAAGGTTTCAAATATCCCACCTAATGTTTTGCATATGCACAGCTGCTGCTGGTAAAGAAATGGGCAGCTATGGACCTTCTCCACACCCATCGTGTACATCCCAAGCTAGTTTCCCTGCTGTCTTCCCATCTTTGAGCACCCTTTATCACCACATTCCTATCTCCCCATTTACTTTTCTGTCAAAGACATGAGCGCAGGGGTTAGCTGGAATGAGCACTTGTAAACAGTAGTAAGTGGGTTTGCACCAGAGTGCTCATGCATGCGCCTAGCTTAGCATTGCTAAGATATGATAAGCTACGCCAAGCTTAGCTTACTATTGCTAACATTAAATAAGCTAAGCTAAGCTTAGCTTAGTATTGCTAAAATACAATAAGCTAAGCTAAGCATTGCTTAGCATCGCTAAGCGTCGCTTAGCATCGCTAAGCATCGTGCAAAACTGCGCCAACTCACTTACAACTGCTTAAAAGTGCCTTTGTCACTCTGTATGACAAGGCCCTTGTATTGCTCAGCAGCAAAATAAAATACCCTTGTCAGTCTCAAACCCCACACCTTGGACTCACCAGTCTGCATGATGTACCACTAAGCCACAGCAGATACGCAATAATGTGGTGCTGAAAGAAATATAACATGCATTACAAGGAGTGCATGTAAAGGGAAAATAGGAAAGCCATAGGAATACATTGCAATAAAGAAATATGACATGCATTACAAGGAGTGAATGTAAAGGGAAAATAGGAAAGCCATAGGAATACATTGCAATAAAGAAATATAACATGCATTACAAGGAGTGAATGTAAAGGGAAAATAGGAAAGCCATAGGAATACATTGCAATAACTACTGTTGTATGCCAGTTAATTCCCTAATTTCAAAAGAAAGTACATACTCCCATGTATTCAGTGTTAGCATTAGGAGGTGTGAGCAAACTTACACACTGAGAAGAGTGTACTGGAAGAAGCAACAGTCAGGTTTCAGTACAACATGCATTTCACTGGCTACAACCCAGCTTCAGATATGAGACATATGCAAACCTTCTGACTGACACAACAGTGTCCACAGCAAACAAGCATGGTCCCCACCTTGCAAAACTGATAGGCCTACGCCTACCTAACCTATCATTTTATAGCAGTGTCCTGAAATCACAGTGAGAACTGCATTTAACACACAGCAGGCTGCATGCAATTGCTAAATGGTGGGCACCATTTGGTGCAGAGGCCATCACATGCACATGTGCAGATACCTACAAAAGCAGCCTGTACTTGCTGTCCACACATGCAATAATATCATTGCAACAACTGGAGAGAGAGAGAGAGTGAGTGGGAGAGACAGACAGACAAACAAACAAACAACAAACAAACAGAGGCAGTTGGAGACCAACCCAATAAATAACAACAAACAGAGGCAGTTGGAGACACCAACCCAATAAAAAAAAAACAGAGGCGGTTTGAGACATCAACCCAATAAAAAAAAAAAAAAACAGAGGCGGTTTGAGACACCAACCAAAACAAAAGAAAAACAACAAACAGAGGCAGTTGGAGACACCAACCAACCAAAACCAAAAAAAAAAAAAAACAAACAGAGGCAGTGGAAGACACCAACCTAAACAAATAAAAAAAAAAACATCAACAGGTACAACAGACTGAGGTGAGAAATACAAAGGTAAGGTATGGAACACCGATGTATTTGCTGGCATCCGAATGATGTGTCTGAAGGGTACTCAACATTCTGTGAACACTCCTTATGTGGTAGCAGTCCGTATCTATATGTATATGCAGATGTACATAGGGCAAGGGACATACTGCAACTGTTAGTGAAGGTTGGACATATATATGTATTTGAAGGTTGTTGTGTGCACATATCTATGTAGGTTGTAGTGTGTGGCATTGAAAACAGCAAGCAGTGCAGGTATATGTCATGTGGTGGTTAAATGCTGTAGGACTGAGTTACAGCTAGTGAGGTCTGCTACGGCTATACAGCCCGAGGGCAGCGAAATGCATTCTGCACAACACTGTGCAATATTATTACATAATTGTATGTCTCACAACTGTTCCATAATTGATATTCCCACCATGAAAGGTGGGCAGTATATGTGCATATATGTGCATGTATATGTACAGCAGCGGCTGTTTACAAGTATGTATATATATATATATATATATATATATATATATATATATATATATATATATATATATATATATATAAAGATATAGATATATATTTATATATATATATATGTGTGTGTGTATGTGTGTGTGTGTGTGTGTGTGTGTGTATATACACATATACACATATACACACACACACATAAATATATATATATATATATATATATATATATATATATATATATATATATATATATATATAGATATGTAGATATATAGATATATACATATATAGATATATATAGATATATATATATATATATAGCTATATATAGAGATATATAGATATATACAGATATATATGGATATATATCGATATATATCGATATATATATAGATAGATATGTATATCTATAGTGATATATAAATATATATGTATATAAATATTTATATATACACATATATATATATATATATATATATATATATATATATATATATATATAAATATATATATATATATACATATGGCATATATATATATATATATATATATATGTGTGTGTGTGTGTGTATCTATAGTGATATATAAATATATATGTATATAAATATTTACACATATATATATATATATATATATATATATATATATATATATATATAGTGAGAGAGGGAGACACAGGGTCAGACGTATTGCAGCAGGTGCCTGGTGACAAAGGCATGGACTGAACACCAGTGTTGATACTGCAGTGCCATACACCATTCCAAAACACTTTACCCACTAACTACCAGATAGGTGGTTGCCTGACTAACACTGAAGGTGTCTGAAAGGAACATGGGACACAGGTGGACAGTAGCCTCCCCTTTGATATTCACAATGCCACACTAGTCTTGTAATCTGTCTATGTGGTACGTGTCATCACAAATGATGTGTCATGTATGGAAATATAGGTCAGTGTTCCCCTGTCCTCATCACAATGCCCCATGTGGTATGTACCTCACATGACAACTACACCAAGTGGAAAGGCCACAGACATACCTCACAAAGGGTAATACTGCCCTGAAACACATACCCTATGCAGACTGACTCACATAACCACAGCTACAGTGTGTTGCATACCGGGCACCCAGAGGTTACCTCTGCCGAACATATAGAGGTATGCCACACCCATAGCAGTTAGACAACCACCATGTCAACACCTCACAATCCCACCAGACTACACGGCCTAGGTCCCTAATCCCTGCAACCTCACTAAACAGCACATGCTGGAGGGATAGGCTTCTACTGGCAAATATGCCATACTCTGGAGTAAACCACCCAGCATGAACAAACAAGGCTCCTCTGTAGCAGATGTCAGACATACCCCTGATGATTGTCTGGGGGATAGCTAACACGACCTGGGAATCACCTCTGTGTAACCAGTTGACAGGAGGAAGTGAAATCTAATTACATGTGTGTCAATGGCCAGGGTAGCATATGGCTAGGCTGCTGTAGGCCCCAGGGACAATAGCGTATTACCTACTTATGACACAATGCACACAGACATGTACACAGTGCAATACCTGCTATGTGAGGTGGAATGAGTGTGACAGTGAATGTGTGCAAGGTCTGTAATGGTGTGATAGCTAAGTGTGAGGTTGTTTCTGTCATGGTCATTTGTGTCCTAAGTGTGAGGCCAGAGAAGGATGTGTCAGTTATTGGGATGCAGACATAGTAGGATGGTATATGTTGTATGACTGTGGTGTCCCATCATAGGCTGAAGCAATACATGTATGTTCAGTAAGTGGTACTGCTGGTGAATCCAGCCAACATTTGAACTGTTGTACCACCTGAAGCTGTAGGCCTAAGCAGCACAGTAGGGTGTATGTTCACATTCCCTGGTAACACTGTCTTGTGTGTTTCCTGTAGTCTGCACAGATTACATTCCTCAGGCATGGGCATGGGTAAGTAGGGGCTCACAGTACTGTAAGGTACACAGAAAATGCTCATCTGTGGCAGCATACATTTGTGTGTTGTATGAATGTCTGATGTGTGTGTAATGATGCCTGTACCATGTCCGCAATCACATGTGTGATGTAGGGTTTGCGTGTGTACCTATCAACATATATACTCTGTTACAGCAGTATGCCAGCTATATTAACAACTGTGCCCATATGTTAGGTAGGGGTATGGCATCAACGACTAGGGTGGGTTACTGGTTATACTGTAACTGTACTTCACATTCATTGCAATGGATGACATATTTCTGCATACATTAGCTTGATATGTACCTCCCTGACAAGGCTGTGCTTTGGATCCCAAGCAGTGAGCCGAGTACTGGTGTATACTGGTGTGTCATATGAAGTGTGGCAGGCACTGTCAGCCAGTTGTGGGCTGAGCACTGATATGTGGTATTGAATGTGTGTATCCTCTGACAGACGAAAAGATGCTATATATGGCAGTTAACTGATATCTGTACTGTATAATGTTAAGTGTGCCACATGACTTGCTCACACATATTGTTTACTTGTCTTCCAGGCTTATGGCTCATCACAGGAATCCCTGCTACACAGCCGCAGAGGAACAGGAAATCCACCACAGCCTGGTTCAGCACTATACCCTGCTGTTTTCCAGGTCCAGCCAGCACCAGCAGGAGCGTACTGCACTGTGGCAAGAACTTGTTCTTCGGGTAAATGACATAGGCATGCATAACCAGACATATGAGCAGGTGCACCAGCACTGCAGTGATTTAATTAGACATGTCCGGCGGCGTGCATCTGATATCCACAGACAACAGCTTGCCACAGTTGGTGGTGTGGCCATACATCCCCCCTCACCAGAGTGGAGGAACTACTGCTAAGTGTGGTGACACCTAGCCTACAGCAGCAACAACATCACACATGTGTCGTCATTGAGGCTGGAGCCACCCAGCATGGTGACATGGCGCATGCAGGTAACATGCCCTAGCTGTAGACTACTGTTACCTGTATTGTTAGATTATGCATGTGTGAGATGTGTACTGTGTTTAGCAGTTGTGCTGCTTATTGTGTGCAATACTGATAATTTGAATAGTATCTGTACACCTATGCCTATTGTTCTACTGTAGTTTAGCACACTCACAGTAGCAATGCCACAGTTATGGCCACTGACAAACTGTGTCATATTCTTGCAGGTCCCTCTGGTGTGACAGCAGGGCAGACGTTACATGCTGGTGAGTGTGTTAACACTTTAAACTTGGTATTGAACTGTGCATGTCATAGGTGAGGTGTAGGCCATGTACACATAACACACCTACGCATAATGCATGCTGTGCATGTTTGCTGTGAGACTTGAAACATCTCAGTAATGTCAGTAGATGCCTCAATCACATGCAATACACAGAGCATCAGACACAAATGTGGCAACACTGTACTGCACATTGGATAGGCATAGTTGACTCACATGTACACAACATAACACGTTTGTCATACGCAGTACACCTCATCATGCTACACATAGTGTAACTGGACACCCGCTGCCAGGTCACACTTCAGCATCCCACATGTCATCCACACACCACACATAATATACTTGAGGGGTAGGGGCCTAGCATGGGGCTGTGCAACACTCCTCAACACATAACACAGTCAAGTTAGGCAATGCTCCCTATTGGGCACCTCACACACCCTTGTGCAACATGGATGTGTAATTGTGAACTTTGCCACGGCACTGCAGTTCAGGTACAGCATGCTAGGCAGTGGTCTAGCATACTTTAGTGGCCTTGAGTGACCACTTGATGCATGATGATGATGGCTAATGGTACTACACCCCATACTGTTACAATGGCCATGTCCAGGATTGGTATCCCATCATGTATACATGCACCACTCATCCTGTGTGTGCACATAGCATGCATGTGCTACACCTGTGTCCACAATTATCTGCTACAGACACAGACACTGCAATCAGACATGGAAATCCATTTGACACACAGATAACACATGCAGCCATGGTATGTATACCTGTGTGTGATGGTGCACAGGACATTGCAGAGCTTATAATACTTGCACAGAAATGTCATGTCCTTGTACACATTGTGTTCCAGGGTGTAGGCAATCACTGAACATGTACACACATGCACCACAGCCATGTACACTGTCATTAACTATAGCTGTCTGCACTCACACTGCATGGACTTGATCAACACTTATTCTGCATGTTGACACATGTGACGTGACTGTTTGCCTTGTGATACTGTCACCCACCTTCAACCAGTATTGAGTATGATTTGGATTTCTGTTGTGTGTGTGTGCATCTGCTGTAGTGAGGAGTGTGCATGTGTTCCTGTGTGCATGTGTCCCTGTGTGCATGTGTGCATGTGTTCCTGTGTGCATGTGTTCATGTGTGCATGTGTGCATGTGTTCCTGTGTATATGTGTGCATGTGTTCATGTGTGCATGTGTGCATGTGTTCATGTGTGCATGTGTTCCTATGTTCCGGTGTGCATGTGTTCCTGTGTGCATGTGTTCCTGTGTGCCTGTGTTTCTGTGTGCATGTGTGCATGTGTTCATGTGTGCATGTGTGCATGTGTTCTTGTGTTCCTGTGTTCCTGTGTGCATGTGTGCATGTGTTCATGTATGCATGTGTGCATGTGTGCATGTGTTCATGTGTGCATGTGTGCATGTGTGCATTTGCAGACCATAACGTGTGTTTCCTGTCTTTCTCTCACAGGTGCTGAGGTAGGGGTTGGCGAAAGCAGCAGGTGACCTGAAGCTACTGCCAGGGATAGCGGTGATGATGACACGTATTTTGGCATAGGGAGATTTGACAGGGTCTGTCGTTGGTCTGTCAATTGACAGCACACAGCATTCAACCCCATCTATGTGCACACTCATACTGCCATTGCATCCCTCCCCACCAATGGCCATAGGGGAGGGACAGCATACAGTTGGTATTGACCAGGAGAGTGTGGTACCCATGGCACATGCATCCCCTCACAGCAGCCATAGCCGTACACCCGGAACGGTACCATATAGGTGGAGGTCCAGGGGTTCTTGGGGGAGCACCACTGGACGTATTGCCCCTGGCAGGCATGCTCTCACAGGTCATACGACGACCACTATGTTCCGGGCTGTAATGCAGGCTCCGGCACGAATGGAACGGTACACCAGGCAGGGACTTAGGGCGCAGAGGGCACATTACACTGCTATCAATGACAGCATCTGTGACCTTGCTGGTGCCATCCAGACATACACCGAGGTCACTGATAGACATTGGGGGAGACAATAGATTCCCTCCACAACATGTCTTCCTCGAGCCAGGACTGTGCGGGATGGTTGCAACGTCGATGCGGATGCATGCCAGCAACAGCAACAGCTGGCAGTGGTCACGTTCAGCCCACAGTTCACAGCCCTCCCATAGTGGCAGTACCAGTCCCAGCAATGCTGGGGCTGGCCTGTCCATCTCAGTAGACCATGTGCACGTGGCTCTGGCCAGTCCCAGCAGGGACATGGGTCCAGTCATCATACCTCTGCCTCTGATGACAGTACCCAGTCAGGGTTGGTACCCAATACTGTCCATAGCATCCCTGCCAGGCACAGGTACTGTGTCCGTGGCCAGAGACAGTGATCTGTACAGCCAAGCAGGTACAGTTTGTGGCTGTCCCACAAACCACCGTATATGGCAGCCACATGGTGGAGCTGTGTGCATGCAGACACACACACATTAACCAAACAACTAGGACTCACACACAATCAACAAAACACCCTGTGCATATGATGATACCTGTGCCACCTCCTGTCATCTGCATTATCGATGGAGGGACAGGCTAACATGGTGCTGATGCACAGGGTGACACTATAGCAGTGTAGCAATAATAGCAAGTTGTCAACAAGGAAGTGTAACTACATCCTTGTAGGTATATCTGAGCAGACATTATGCATCAAAGCTCTGATTGTCAATGTAGCATTGTTTACACTACTGTTAGCTCTGAGTATATATATCCACCTATGTGCCACTTGGCTGATGTGTGATGTGTTGCCAGCATATGTTAGTGAGTGGACAGTACGTGTGTGATGTGTGCAGTACACATTAGCAAGTGTACATCTGTGAACATGGTGGGTGAACACTGTCTGGTTGTATGTGCATAGTGGACACATGGGATGTGTGGCATATCCTGTCGTACACATTGTTAACATCTCATTGCATCTTTCAATGGCCAGTATGCATTCTACTACAGTTATGTAATAACATGGGTAGACGTGTGTATGACATGGGTTGACACTATGCTACGGGTGATACTTTTAATATCAGTCAATGATTTATGGTCTGGTAGTATACACAACCTCAACAGCATGACTATAAGCAATCATTGGATGATGTCCTGACAAATGACACACAGTAGTAGGGAACCCAGTATCAATTGGATCCTTCCGGTGCTACACTATAACACTAACCAGTGGTGATGACCGCCATCCATTACTGTGACCACACCTGTGTGTCATATAGCCCCCTTAGGTACATGCAGACACACTAGGGATGTTTCCATCCAAATCTGAGAATGCATGGATTGGCCTACAATGCATTCCCTGGATGGGACGCATATCCTACACAAGGGTATCATACAGACAGATACCTGTTGTGTGATACATGCTGTATAGCAGTATGCCGACTATGGCATTGTCATCCTCATGTACTAAACATACTATCCCATCAGTACCACACAGGTGGTAGCCCTCAACATGTATATTGGGTACCATTGTGTACATACAGACCCATGTTATGTCATGTGTCCCTTGGTATCCACATATCCATAGGTATTGTGGAATCCCAAGGTGTATCACATAAGACATTAGAGGCCTGAATGCATATCCACAAGGCAGTCCATTCTTGGCAGACTTTGTTGTATATGACCATGTCTAACATATACCCCAGGCATATACCCTCACTCACACTACTCTTAAGTAACTGTCATGGGTGTGTGTGCCACAGATGACCTTGGCCACAGAACATGACAGTGGACGGCAGTGTCACATACATACATATGTGACCTACGATCTGAGAAGCAGCAGCACAACCTGTCAATGGAAATAAATGCATTCATGTAGTATGCAGGCTTCACACCTATGTACTGATTGAGGGGACATGTACACATATATATTTGCCACACAGATACCTGATGTCTGCAATGCACTTACTGTTGTCATCATACTATGTCACACCATAGTAAAAGCAAAACCCACACCGCGTTGACCAACAGTGACACACACACAGTCAGCATTTGCAGGATTCAAACCCCTACCTAACTATGTCATGATACTAGAGAAAGACACATTAACACGGCACACTATTTGCTTTACCGTCTGGTTTCCCTTCTCCTGCAGTATTTGTAGGATGGTGACATCATCAGACTTTCCAAATAGGAATGTACCTCTTTCAGTGTGTTTTCACAGTCTCCAAAAAGGGCACTCCTGTCAAAGACAATTGCACACACCCACAGTTTACAGGATTTAAACCCCTACTTAACTATGTTATGATACTGGAAAGAGACGAATTAACACGGCATGCTATTTGCTTTACTGGCTGGTTTCCCTTCTCCTGCTGTATTTGTAGGATGGTGACATCATCAGACTGGACATGGTGATGTGTGTACACTTTGTTTTATGCCAATCCAGGAATGGTCCATGTGGGTTAGCAGGTGTCAACAGCTTGAACATGACCTCAATACCCTTACCTTGTGTGATCTATCTGTGGACACATTGACATTCCATCATAAGTCAACACATATTTATGCACAGCTTCTTGGTTTTGTGGATACTACATGTGTCTGCGATGTTGATAAAGGGCTATTCAAAGTCTATGTGACACATGTGTAGATGTGTTCATTGATGTATGTCCTGGGTGGCTGCCTTGCAAACAGTCTAGCATGTTTGGGAACCATGATCCGCACATGAACATACCACAGTTGATAGGGTTGTGTGTGTGTGTCAGCTTCCAATAGCTCTGTTTATGACTGCAACCATGATGGACTCCATGACCTTGCAGATCAGACCTCATAGGCATACTGGACTTGACTTCCCATGGTGTGTTGTGCACCAACACTTGCGGGGATTGCTATATGTAGCTGTGACACATTCAACGTTTCCACATCCTGTGTAGGGTGTGCGGCTCAGCTGACTGTTCAGGTGCATGATCTGTTTGTTCTGTAGTTTGTGCATGACACATATTGGGAATCAATGTATTCCACCTGCTGCCATGCTTTTGGCAGTGGGGATAGCTGCTCATCCATTCTACATGTGATATCTCCTGATATGATGATGAGGACTATTGTCAGTGGGGGATGGGTATGTACATATGGGTCTGTCTGTCATGATGTCGGCATTGACACTCAGGTACAGTTGGCCCTGATTCAGGGCATATATGGGTGTACATTGATATTTATGACATAGCTGAAGGAGGTGTCATGATTCAGTCTGGACTCCTTCTCAGCTCCTCTTTACAAAACACTAACGAACATGAGCACTAATCCCTGTTATACTGTTTTACACATTTAACACCCTACTGATCCTTTGTGATCAGGTTACAGAGTATGTCATGATAATATCCTGGCATGTCCAGGGGTCGGTTTTCTGTGTACACTTCAGTCTAGCTGGTGGATATTGTGATATTGACATAATGTCACATCTGCCTCATCTACACAGACAACCCCATCCTCCTCCCGACAAACTCAGATATATGTGTGAGATGCACCTATATAGACATACAGGGAGCTGAACTCTCTCGACCCATGACTGGCACAGTCTATCAGGTGGTGAAGATAACCACACACACCACATATCAGTCTCACATATCCTCTAGCAACAGCACTCAAACCACATTAGCACACATTGACATACTTGGATGCTGTAAATGTACTCTACCTAAGCAGTAGAGACCTCCAAAGCAGACACACACACACACCTGCTACCCGACTACAATACCCACATATCACTAAGTTCACAATGTCAGTGTGCCACACAGTCACTGCCCCTCGGGCTAAACAACACACCTAATACACTTGTAATAGGCGACACTTATGTTCAGACACACTGACGTACCACTCACCAGCCCTGTCAAGGGAATAGTCACTTTGGGCTGTCTGTTGGGTTCCACGATCTGCCGCATAACACAGGCAGTCAGGCCACTCAAAAGCAAGTACAAGACTGGCCCCATCATTGTCCATGCTGGTTTGAGTAACCTCAGACGTTACTCCTTGGACCACATGACATGATACATGGAGGTACACTCTGAACATGTAGCCCAGGCCAGTATGACCCTGACCTTGTCTAGCATCTTACACCCAACAATTATGATGTCACAGTATATGGACACACATATCACATTTAACAGTTGGCTTACAAATTTGTTTCATTTATATGGGATACAGTGTCTGTCAGCATATGGTGACATGCTCAACATGCCACATAACTTCACTACGGACAGCTTGCACCTGTCACCCTTGGACTTTGGTATGCTGGCTAAGGCTCTTGCTACCACCAGAGTGCCTTTTTTAAGCAGGGCTCAGAAGACAAACCCACCTCCATAGACATTACAGGTTAAATGAAACTAAGGGTAATGCTGCTCAACAACAGTTGTGTTAACCTCATATTGTGGCCACTCAGGACTCTCCTCAGTATGGAGGAGAGCAATATCTGTGCACTGACAGACACCTGGTTCAGGCTCGCTTATTCACACCAGCACTACCAGGTTATATTTCATACCATGCTGTCTGACAACAAGACTTGGAACAGACAACACAACTAGGGGGAGTATCCATATACATCACAGATACACACACCTCCAGGTTAGTAGCACTGCACAAAGCATCACAGACCATACATATACAACTACCATTGTGCAATACTGCCTTTCAGTTTGTTGTCTGCTACAGAACACACTCCCAAACTCAGGAACCACAGTCGGCTTTTGTGGGAACTATGGAGAATATGAAGGTCTCCACAGACACCATTATATTTTGTGACTTCATATACACACATATTGACTGGGGATACTACTCAAGCCCCGACAACCTCACCCAACAGTCACTACAATTTATGGACTCATATGCTTTGGCACAACCAGTCAGCACAGCCACAAGGGGGAATACATATTAGACCTGCTCATCACTAACATGGGGACTCTATGTTCCACACCAGTGATATACCCCTCATTGGTAAGGTCAGAACATACATGTATCTCACAGGACATACATATACCCTCCACACACCCATCCTGGGTAATCTTGGTGAACTTCTCATAAGCCAACATCTCACTTTACCGAAGCAAGGTGGTTTCCTTCAGAGATCCTGAGACAGTGGCATATATGGCATCCTTTACATGCACATTCTATGGACACCTAGTGGACTGCATGGATTGTGCTATCCCAAATAACAACAAGACCCACTACTACAATGGCAGGGGACCTGTCTGGTAGACCCCAGCCATTAGTAAGCTGTACAACATCAAGACGACGCTACTACATGATAGAGCACAATCCCAGACTGGGAAGGCATCTGTGATCTGTACTAGCAGACAGCTACAATCACTCATGGACTTTTCTAAGGGCTGCTTCTACCAGACAATTGCACCTGACATGTAGGACTATCACACGGCCTTCTTCAGTTATGTCAGGAACCTGGATGGACACTCACTGATATGCTGTGAGTTACTGCATACTGACTAAACCTACCCTGAACCCACTGCCATTGCTAACATCCTGGAAAACAGGTTCAGTGCAGATGTCTCCCACTCATCCCCCCTAAGGAGCAACTATCCATCCCAACAGAGTATAACCTCCCTGGCATCACACAGTAATGGGTGAGTGCTGCCCTCCCCACAGCATACATCACAGTATCAATGTGACCAGATGGTGTCCCAGCCTGCATCATACACGAGCATCATGACAAACGCAACCCTCACATTACATCACTGTTCAATATCGGAGTTACCACAGGATATGTACCCAAGGAATGGCGTACTGCGACAGTTGTCCCGCTCCACAGAGGAACACAGACAATATTGCCCTATAAGCCTATGTAGCCTGTTCTGCAAAGCTATGGAGCATATTGTCATAGGACTCCTACACACAGACATCGGGAACCTACAGACACTGTGTCCTACTCATTTCAGCATTGTTGTGGGCAGATCTTGCCTCTTGAGCCTGTAGGTATTCTTTAAATGGTTAACAGGTCCATCGACATAGGGACGGCTGTCCACACAGCCTACCTGAACCTTGCAAAACCATTCAACACAATAACCCACTGGGCCATTATGCATAGGCTCACCAGTGTCAATTTGGACAAATATCTCACACAATGGATTGATACCTAGATCAGGGATAGCACCCACATGGTCAGGATTGCAGGTGCCATGTCTGACTATACACCAGTTACACATGGCATCACACACAGCTTGGTCCTGGGATCTCTCTTGTTCAGTATATATTTGTCTTACATACAGGCTATCACAGGGGGAATATGGCTGAACATGTTTGCACTTGACTGCAAACTGGGTGCCATGATCAACTCTCCAGCTGCCACATGCATACTCAATCAGGGTCTCACAGAGATGGATGACTGGTGCCTGAGCCATGGCCTACAGCTAAATGCCATTAGTTGCATAGTCATCCCCTTTGGGAGTAACAACATGCCCACACATTACCACATAGGTAGTACTCCATTACATACGGTAGGAGTTGTTAGGGGTTTGGGGACATCACTTGTTCGTACTGTCGCCTTTAACATTCACGTTGCCAAAGTGGTTGGACACACCTTCTATGTGTAACACCTTATCCCATATGGTTTCACATCTAGATCGAGTGAGGTCATTGTGCCCCTATACTCATCACATCCATGCTTGGTCACAATGCCACATTTGGGGTGTACCTTACCTGATACCTGCAGCAACTGTACTGGACATGGACAGTCCTCACCAAGCAGATCTAGGGACTCACACAGATACCCTGCATAGTTCAGATGCAGTGACTCCAGCTCTACTCAGTCGCTTACCACCTACTCAGACATGATGTCTGCCTGTTGTTTACAACTATACCCAAACCGGAATTACTGGACATGCTCCACCTCAGGATATCCAACTCCCTAGGAGCTACCCACTGCAGGGACATATACCTCAGCACAGATGTTAATAGGACATTGTGGAGGGACAGATTCTTATCCCAGAGGCTCCACTCACTACAGAACGTAATCCCAGTTTCACATAGGCAGAGCCACCCACTGACCACCTACTGGAGACATCTTGATGACTGTATGGGTGATTGTATATTTACCCCTGGGATATCTTCTGTGTCCCTGCTAGACAGAGGCACACTAGCATAAACGTACATGGGCTATCTTGTGTGACCTACTATTCACACACAACGTGTAGTAATCTGACAGGGTTGCGAATGCCAAACACACTCTGGCTTGTACATGCCCTAGGGCAGATAGCCTAGTATCGACCTCTGAACCTATGGTAATGTTCAAGATGCACAATGTTTATTGCTGATACTGTTTGCAGGTCTTTATCATATTTGCTTTACCAGTTTCCATGAAGAACTTCAGTATCTGCAGAACATATTTGATTATGACAGGGTTTCACTATATTATAGATGTGTCTGTTGTCATATAACTGTGTGCACAGGGTGGATTGCTGTATAGTGACAGGTTCCTGGGTTAACACATGCAACTGCCAGATATGCGTGGCCCACTGCTGTACTCAGACATGGCCTAAGTGTGTGAGCATGCCCAGTTCTGACATTCCATGTTTTGTTGCCTGACATTTGTCTCATTTATTCAAGTGTGTGAGCATGCTAAGTGTGACCCTTCAGTATGTTGCTATCTGAGGTCCACTACATTTGCTGATGTGTGCGAACATGACCAATATTAACATTTATACTGTGTGTGTTGGAAGTCAGGTTCTGTTCTCACTGCAGGACTCACCTTTGTGTCCTAACTCAACAAGGATTATGCTGTGCCTGCAGGGTTTCCATTAAATACTTTGTATAGACTTATCAACATTCCATCATACTGGTGGACCACTGCAATACTGTCATGGTTTAGTGGTTCAGTACTTTGGCTATAGTGCACATTATCCTGGGTTCGAGGCCCATCATTGCTTTATATTTTCATACTGAGCTGACCAGACTGCTTAAGGGCCTGTTAAGCAAATATGAGCATGTTGGCTTTTGTTCAGCTATGCCCTACTTAGACCAGGCTTGTCTGACATTGCTCAATATTCACCAACATTGCTGGACATTGCCCAATATTACTGAACATTGACCACAGTTGTGCTAGTTGGTGTGTGTGATTTTGTTTGCATATACTACATGGTGGTAATTGCTGTTTAGCATGGCTTTATATTGCTTAACACATGACATTCATGCCTTAGGTGGTGCTGCAGGGCTGCCTATGTCAGATGCACATACTACACTCCCTGCACATGTTTGGAAGCAGGTAGTGTCAATTTAGGCATCCATTTTACTTTATGTGCTTGTCGGAGAGGGGTATCATTTCCAGAGTTCCTACTGAGCCAGTGTATGTGCTATGCGTTGCCTCTTTGCCAAGGCCAAAGCATACTGGGCATGCCTCCTTCTGCCTACTGGGGCAGGCACAGGTTGTTCCTCCTCTGAGTCACGGTCTGCCTGTGATGGCCTTGGCAATGGTGGGGGGCTGTTTGGCCCAGGCCTATGCTTGTCCTGCTGCAGCTGTTTTTGCAGGATCATATTATGTAGCATAGCACATACCATGACAATTTGAGTACATGTAGTTGGTGAGTACTGCAAGGCTCCACCAGATGTGTCCAGGCACCGGAACCGTGACTTGAGCAGCCCAAATACATGCTCTATTACATTACGTGTTTGTGTGTGTGCCTCATTATGGCATTCCTGTTCAGGTGTGTGTGCATTTCTGATGGGTGTCATCAGCCACGGCTCCAGTGCATAGCCAGCATCCCCCACTAGGTGACCATGTGGGATGTCCCCACCGGCAAATGTCTGGTACAGCTGCATCAGTTGCCAGATATGGAAATCATGGTAGCTTCCAGGGCAGCCTGCACACACATTCAGTATTATGCCCTTGGCATCACACACGACCTGGCAGTTGATGGACGGGAAGCCCTTGCGGTTGAAGTAGACCCTACCCGACTCGCTGGCTGGTACTTTGATGCATATGTGCATGCAGTCTATTGCACCCACTACCACAGGGTATTCCGCTATTTGCTAGAAGAGACGCATATTGCTGGCCAATACCTCACGGGAATGGGGAAATATACTTGATCACTGACATGTGCTGACATGGCATCCAGGAACTAGTGTAGTACCCTGGATGCTGATGGGTGTGATATCCCCATCATATCACCAGTTGGTCTCTGGAAGGTACCTGTTGCTAATATTCTTAGGCCAACACATACCTTGGTTTCCACTGGGATGGGTTCCCCTCTGTTGGTTCTGTGTGTGAGGTGTGGCCTGCACAGCTCAACAATTTGCTGCAGGAGGTCTCTGTCTACTCTATAGCGCTCCACTATCTCCAGCTCATGTAGCCCCTGGTAGGTTACCCTGGGCCTGTACACTCTTCTCCATCACCTCACTGTGGGTTATCCAGCAGCATTTCCATTGTCACCACCCTCAGCATGTTGCATATGTCAACTTATAACAGCAATGGCAGCCCCTAACATTTCTTTGTCTCAGTAAAGCTTTTTCAGTTTTCACTTCTATTAACTTACTGCAGTGTCTGCTGTGAGAAACATAATGGACTGTTGTTGGCAGAGTTTTAAGTGCTAGGCTGGGCTGGGCTAGTGTACTGCCTGTGTAATTGCCTGATTCTAATTGTTATCACCTGCTAGCTCTGCTAGTACTCCCTGGTAGCTTCCTGCTATTTGTTGTGCTTCCTTTTTTCTTTCTGTTTCCTCAGGGGGGAGTGCCGCGCACACAAGCACAAACATGTGCACAGCAGCTAACATGCGCGCACACATGCTTACATGGACTAGAACTTGCTTAGTCGGGTTAAACCACGCGCACACCAGCGCAAACATGCTTACAACTCTTTAAACAGCCTTATACATGCTTACTCCGGCTTAAACGTGCGCACTCACGCTTACACGCATGCACTCTGTCTTACTCGGGTTTACAGGCACGCACACGTGTGCATGCACGCTCAGCAAGAAACTTTGGTGTTATACATGGTATACACCTTCCATTTCTTGGCTTTCCCTAGCCTACCTGTTGACACACCTCTTTCCATGATGTCTAAATGACAGCAGACACATGCCACTCTGCTCCAATGAGCTTCACTTCTTTCATACATAACCCCCTTGTGATGTCACCTATCTTCTACTCTGTTACTCCCCATATCCTACTCCTACACTCCACTGACTGTGCTCATTTGCTATGTAAACTAGCGATTCACTATCCTAACACTCATTTACATAGGATTGCCTACTAATGCTTGGTTACATGTCTTAGACTGAGCTTCCCCTCTTAGCAACCTCTACTCAGTGGCCATCTTATCTTCAGCCTGCCATTCCCTTGCATTGTACATTACCACTTTCAATAAAATACACATTTGTGGGTTTTAATTTGTAGTATTCTGGTTTTTAGAGCACAGCCCATTTGTGTGGTGCCGCGCTATGCTTAAACATCGGAAATCTGTGAAAAAAAATTATTTTTATTTTAATTTTGCATCAGGGAACATTTCCAATGGCCATATATTTGGCCGTTGGCATGCTTCCTGCACTGGATGCAACCTTTATTTGGAGCTGTCATGGCTCCGTTTTGCTATTTGCAGAATGGTACTCAGTTGTCAACTGAATACATTTCTGCAAATAACAGTGCTCTTACTCGGACAGGTTCAGGTTTCCTAAATCGCAAATCTACCTCATTTGCATG
>NC_056732.1:866838385-867005885 GCF_019279795.1 Protopterus annectens | reverse complement strand
TTCTCCTATACTTTGCAGACGTTTTTGCTCACAGTGTGCCTTCACTGCCACATTGTCTGCATACAACAACTTTGTTGATTGGCCCCTTTGATCTGTTTGCTAATGAAATTTATCACCGGTATGAACAGCAGTGGGCTCAGAGCTGAACCCTGATGCACATCCACTTGCATTGGGCACCCATCTGTGAGACCAAACTCTGTTCATAATTAAGTCATCCGGTCACTGCACATATCTCGCACTAATTCTATCAGTGTCTCTGAGACTTTGAACCACTGCAGGTATGCTCAAATCAGCTTTCTTGCGACCTTGTTATATGCTTTCTCCAAGTCTAGGATTGCACAGTTGGACTCTCTCTCTCTCTTCATCTCAAACTTATTCTCAAGTATCTGTTTCACTGCAAACATTACGTCAGTTGTACTGCATCCCGATCAGAATGCAAACTTCTCATTTCCCATCTTTCTTTCTACTACTCTGTGCATTTGTTTATCAGTCATCCTCCCCAATATTTTCATGCAGATTGACATGAATTTGATACCTCTGTACTGCCCAGTGTTGTGAATGTTCCCTTACTTCTTGAATACTGGCACTAGTATACTTATTATCCAATAACCTTGAATACACTTTTCTCTCCACACTGCTATGAGTACCCTTAGGGCTATTTCTCCCCTGTCTCATCCAGCAACATTATGACATCTGCTGTGACCAAATCTCAGCCTGCTGTTTTTCCCTGACTTCATTTTCCTTAGTACTGTTCTTACTTCTTGTATGGTGGACTCCTCACCTTCACTTATCGTAGGCTGTGTCTGGAGCAGTACAGCTTTTATGGTGTTTTCTTCACTCAAAAGCTGCATAAAGTACTCCTTCCATTTGCCTTTGATGTCCTGTGGACTGGTGTGCTGGTTGTTTCTGAAATCCCCTATGAAGGGCAGCATACTATCTTCTTCATCTTCCTGTCTTTGCCTTGCAAACTGATATAGTTTCTTTATGCCATCTACTGACTCACTTTCCAGAAGCTGTTAGAGTGCCTTTGATGCCTTGTTCTTTGCTACTGCAAATCCTTTCTTAGCCTCTTTGTTAGCCAACCAGTATTCCTTCATAGCCTCATATGTCTTTTCTATCTCCTACTTCATCCTGCAATCCTCCTTTCTTTTGATGACTTCCTGGACTTCTGTATTTCACAATCAGCTTTTCTTATGTACCTTATTTCCATACCTGGATCAGCCACATATGTGTTCTGTAGTCCCCACACATGTTGTCTTGAGGCACTGTCATTCTACTTCAACTCCACATATTTCCTCTTCTTCCATAGGTGCTAGAGCCCTGGTTAATTTCTTGAACTGTTGTACTTTGTCTCCAGTCAACTTCCAAGTCTTCAGCCTGGTCTCTGTTGACCTTAGAGCCTTCTCTGAATGTGGGAATCAGTGGTTTATGCTGTGGGCTAACTTTCACTGGTGATGACTTTGCAATCACTGGTTCTACCCCATTGCCCTTTCCTTCCTAGAAAAAAGTCTACCTGGGTTGTATGTTGGCCACTTTTGTATGTGATCTTGTGATATTTATTGGCTACCATCAAGCCATTTGTCATACAGAAGTCTATAATTTCATCTCCTGCCCTATTTCCATGTGAACCCAGGCAGTCCTCATATCCTTTTCTATCTGTTCCGATATGTGTATTCAAGTCACCCATTATCAGCAATAATTCATGTTGTCCTTCTTTATCTAGTAAGTTCTGCAAATGCTGCCCGGTTTCACTGTTTTTCTCACTATCACAGCCCTGCTGTGGGGCAGAGGCTGTGATTATGAATACTTGCATTTTATGAGGCTAGAGTCTGATTGCCATGATGACTAATTCTGATGAAATCCATCACTGCCTTCTGAAGCCTCTCTCTCACCACAATTCCTACACCATTTCTAAACTGTCCTACTCCTGAGTAGAAGACTCTGGCTCTCAAGCAAAGTGGCTTTGCTATCCTGCCATTTTATCTTGTCCCCAGGATACATAGGTTGTCCAGCCTCCTCCTTACCATCATGTCATCCACATCTAAGATCCATCCTGTCAGTGAAACTACACTGAGTGTAGCAATTCTTAGTTCATGCTTGGCAGATTGCTTGGTTTTACATCCAGCTTTGACTTAACAGCGCTATTACAAGTAACCCAAGCTGGGCAACCAGATACCAGCTTTTTGACCCAGGGCTTCTGGTCTTAATGGCAAACACACACTGGCCAATTTGGCACATACACCGCTCCCAACATTAGCATAGTTCCCTGGTGTAGGTCAAGCCCTCAACCCATTTATCACCATCAAATACCCATGCCCATTTAGTTAACATGACCAAGTCACCTAGAGCCATATTTTATACCATCGAGTGGCTATCCCTGTCATAGCATGCAGCTTGTGATCTGTGTTCTCCTATCTTGAGGACACTGTGCCACAGTAGATGGCTAAAGTGGTTGTTATATTCAACTCTTCCTACTGTAGGGCATCATGTAAAATCTGTGCTACTGCTCCCAGCTCCATTCTTTGGTGAGCTTGAGATTAAAAAAAACTTAGCATGTTTTTCAGAGGTGAGAGGACCCCCAATTAGCATATGCAAACTCCAAAGAGGCACTGGCTGGATAGCAGATCCCACCTGTGCATCCTGTGCATGAAAGGCAATGACCTTAAGAAATATACCAGCTAGACTCTTATACACATAGATGATATAAGTACAAGGCAGTTACTATACTGCTTTAGCATACCTAATGATATAAGACAAGTAGGCTGACCTTCCATTTTTTCTCAGAGACTTCTGATGGGGTGCCTTCATCTTTCACTGTGTGGGTTTTATGTTTCACCCAATTTGCTGTCCATCTTGCCACATACAGGCCAATGTTTAAATAACTTAGATTCTTTAAGATGCTAACATTAGAAAGGATGTTTAAGGCCTTGGCCAGGTCAAGATGCAGCATATGAACAACATGACCACTGTCTACAGCCTCAGTCACTCTTTCAAAGACATTTATCAAATTCAGAAGACATGGTATGGCTCTTCACAAAGCCAAACTGTTAAGGGGCATCTTTTAGAACTGATATCGCAGTTTATGAATTCATTTGCAACTAAAGTATTCTAACCAATTCAGACTTGGCTATGATAATTATCTCTCACTAAGAAGATGCATATGTTTATATACTTGAATCATTTTGCATATGCAAGCATGTGTGAGAATGTGTGTATGTATGTGTGTGTGTGTGTGTGTGTGTGTGTGTGTGTGTGTGTGTGTGTGTGTGTGTGTGTGTGTGTGTGTGTGTGTGTGTGTGTGTGTGTGTGTGTGTGTGTACATACACGCGTATGTCTGAATTTCATTTTGGACCTATATTTCTGCAGATTTCTACCTGTAGATGAAATTTAACTGCTCATTCACAAATTGCCTAGTATTCATTTCCCTGATTTTTCCAATAACCTACAAGTGAAATCATTGCCAACAAGATGTGCTGCTATTTAGGACATGTTTCTGTTGCATTCTCCTTTCTTTGAGTTGTTGTTATTGTAAAGTTGGTTACATAAGTTTGAGAGATGAGGGGAGGGTGTATGCTTGCATGCAAAAAACACATTATATTTTTTTACAAGATTTTTTCAGACACTTGATTTCAGTGAGTCAGATTGTCAAATGTTTGATCTTTGATAAGTCAAAGTGAAATGAATGGAACCTGCACCCCCTATAACCCTTGGTACTTTTACATATTTGTGTGTGTGTGTGTGTGTGTGTGTGTGTGTGTGTGTGTGTGTGTGTGTGTGTGTGTGTGTGTGTGTGTGTGTGAGAGCGTGTGCATGTGTGTTTGTGTGTGTGTGTGTGTGTGTGTGTGTGTGTGCGCATGCATGTGCATGTGTGTATACATATATATATTACCCTTGAGATTGCACAATAGCAGGGAAAGGGCATAATCTCTTCCAACCATAACAGTAATCTCACACTGATAAGTGAATCACGTGTGTCTCAATGATTCATGACTGGAAAATAACATATCAAAAAGTAATATTCCTTAAAGCATAACATAAACATGGTGGAAATGCACAGAACAATTTATTTCCATCAGTGCAAACTTAGTCTTAGGATTTAAGTACGCATTCCAAATGGCATTGCAAAATATTTATGGAGAGGGTAAAGCATTACATGGCTATCTGTTTTTTACCTATGCTGATGTACAGATTCTCTGAACTTATCCATGTCTGATATACCAGCATGTCAGCAACATCTGACAGGCGCAACCTGATTTTATGATGATAAATTGAACAAGACACTCCCCGGGATTCATGAAGCTTGCACCAGGTGCAGGAGTAGCATAGGTGGTATAACGCCAAATATGGCCATCGAGCGATCCAGGTATGATCTGATTCCACGTGCACTACCGGCGTAAGCCAGAACTGCGCAGCCCTTGGCTTAGGTATGCTAATCACCCCATGTGCAGTGCTGCACCATGCAAATGAAGGTACATAGCAATTCATGAAGTGGTGCAGGCGTAGCATAAGCCCACGGAAATGTAAACCAAAAAACACGGTTTACATTTTCCCAAACAGAACTTCGGAGCTATGGAAGTGGACCAGACTCATGTATTACAAAGTTAACATGTGCCAATGGCTAAATACACAGCCAATGGCATAAGAAAAGATGCACAACACCTAAAAACATTTAATGTCATGTCCACTGTAACACAAAGTGCAATCAAAGGGCATGTGTGTGCAAACTGGAACACAAAGAAAATATATACAAATGTCATAAAATCGCAATGTAATACAAATCAGGATTTCGCCATAATACTCAATGGTATGCATGGTACACCACAACCAAGCTGCAAGGGTTGCTAAGTGTCTGTGACAGTGTTTGGTTCTGTAACTATGAATTAGTAGTCAATGTCATGCAAATGAGGCAGGTAATACTGAATCGCAAACGTCCCATCGGATTAAGGATATACCAAACAGCGCAGCGCAATAACACTGAGGAGTGTCTCAGAGATATACATGACATCAGTAGTGGGGTGTGCCACCGTAGCTGTAAGCACATTGGAGCAATGCAAATCTGGCCTGGCCATTGCTAAGCAAAGCTGCAGGTCAGGGGTGGGGAGGTAGGTATTGCATCGTTTAGCTGAGAGCACATATGGTGCCCGAAAGCGCATGTGTACTGGGAAGAAAACACGCCCAAAACCCGGTAAGTGGATGCACGCGCCGCAAACCATAGCACAAACAGGAAGGTCAGGGGAAGAAAAGAAGGAAATGCCACAG
Organism: Protopterus annectens; assembly: GCF_019279795.1. NCBI lineage: Eukaryota > Metazoa > Chordata > Ceratodontiformes > Protopteridae > Protopterus > Protopterus annectens. The sequence continues at coordinate 867,000,626 of NC_056732.1, read as the reverse complement.
TAGGGTAATTGGAGTACAACTGAGCAACTAACACCTATTAACTCACAGCGGGCAATCGACAGCAGCTGACAAGTCTGCTCGCAGAAACCTGCAAAACAGGATAGGGGAGATGACGGATTGCAAAGAAAGGAGAACTGCCATAGCAGAGCAAAGCAAACCTACAGTAGACCTGCAATAGAACACATTACGCAAGATAAGCCAGGTCTAGGAAAGAACAAATGAAAGCAGGCTGCAGGATGCATGCCAGAAAATGGTAGGTGAAACGTGAAGAAATGTAAAGGGAAGGGCAAGAGGTAATCCATGGCAGCCAAATGTAATTCAACACCAAAGGCACCACAATAGTAGTTCCTGTAGTAAAATACGTAAGATACCCTGTAGCTATGATCGTACATTCACACCCTATGACATCATCGGTGTTCACATCACAATAGTATAAAGTGTGAAAGCACCCTACACACACCTGTGTATTCCCAAACACTGCACCATAGGTGTAAACACACGGGGAACGTTTAAAATGTACATGTTGGGAGCTGCCATAGCTGTGATTCATCACCATGTGAGAGAGACTGACGGTGTTGTGGAGGATGATGCTGACAACCACCGCAGGCCACGGAGGAGGAGAAGAGTGTTCAGACCAAGGGTAACCTACCAGGGGCTACATGATCTGGAGATAGTAGAGCGTTACAGGGTGGACAGGGACATCCTACAGCAAATAGTTGAGCTGTGCCGACCATACCTGAGAACCAGAAACAACAGAGGGGAACCCATCCCAGTGGACATGAAGGTATGTGTAAGCTTGCGAATACTAGCCACAGGTACCTTTCAAAGGCCAACTGGAGATATAATGGGGATCTCACAGGCATCAGCATCCAGGGTACTACACCAGTTCCTGGATGCCATGTTACCACATGCCAATGAGCATATATACTTCCCCCAAACTCAGGAGGAGTTGGCCAGCAATATATGTCACTTCCACCATGTGGCACACTACCCGGAGGTACTGGGTGCAATAGCCTGCACGCACATACATATCAAGTCACCACCATGTGAGCATGGTAGGTGCTATATAAACCGCAAGGGATTCCACTCCATCAACTGCCAGGTCGTGTGCAATGCCCAGGGCATTATCATGGATGTGTGTGCTGGCAGCCCTGGAAGCTACCATGACTCCCATATCTGGCATGCCTCACAGCTGTATCAGGTATTTGTCAGGGAGGACATCCCACATGGCCACCTTGTGGGGGATGCTGGCTATGCACTGGAGCCGTGGATGATGACTCCCATCAGAAATGCACATACACCCATGCAAGAACGCCATAATGAGGCACACGCACAAACCAGAATCATCATAGAGCGTGTGTTCTGGATGCTGAAATCACGGTTCCATTGCTTGGACATGTCTGGTGGAGCCTTGCAGTACTCTCCAGGCACATGTGCCCACATCTTCATAGTATGTGCCATGCTACATAATATGATCCTGCGGAAACAGCTGCAGCAGGGACAAAATGGTGAAGGCCCTCATAGCCCACCGCAATTGCCAAGGCCATCACAGGCACAGAGGGATTCAGACCACGAACACCTTGTGTCAGCCCCAGTAGGCAGACGGAGGCGTGCCCAATATGTCTATGCCTTGGCAAAGAGGGAACGTATAGCACATACTCTGACAGTGTAGGCCCCTATGGACTGATACACCTCTCCACCTGCACACACAGTAAAATGGATGGCACACACACACAACCACCTGTAAATTGTAATGTATAGGTGGCCTACTGTGTGAATCCTACATAGGCAGCCCTCAAACATTGTGCACACAACAGCTATTGGAACAGGGAATGTCAACACCTGAACAGTACATGCACCTATCAGCATATGTTGGTGCTGTGTGTATAGGTTCCTAGGTACATCGGTAGGTACACGCCCGATTGTCAGAGGCCATACACCAAACGAGGCAAACAGTGTCGGCTGTCGCCACAACATCAAGTAACCAACTGTCGCTCAGTGGAGCAGAGGCAATCGCGGGATCACATGTGTGTAAGCACTATTCTCCACACACTCTGCACGGATTCCTTGCTGCGTTAATGAGGGGCTCCACATAATGTAATCATGGATGTCGTGTCAAGGCATGGGGTGTACCCACGACAGGTATCCATCACCCCAGCATGCTCCACCTACGGTCGTTTGAAGGTGTAGCACATTATTGTGTGTGGCTCACTGTGATATACATACCCAATGCTGGAACACATCCAGTAAACATCACATGGACATACCATTAATTGGACTCATCCATATGTAAACTAACTGAGTTACCCATGTGATTGCAGTATGGAGTAACAGCCATAGTATACTCCACATACAAACCACCATAACACATGTACAAATCCCAGATGCCCAAGTGGTAAATGCAGTGACCGTCGTGCATGTTCCCGGTCCCACATCCTGCAAGGGATGTAACGTAATCCCGAAGGCACGAATAATGCATGTCGGATGCAGGTCATCAGATCATGTTTAGCACACGTTAGTGGGAATATCCATTGCCCAGTGCTGGTAAGCGTCATTTAAATATGACTATACGGATATGCATGAAACAGGGCTAAGCTTCTCTGAATATCGCACAGATCACGGTCAGTGATGTCCAGAACAGGTGAAACCAGCATTATTCACCCCTGTACTAATAGTGCCTGCTCTGAAGTGTAAAATGACCACTGCCAGAAGTAGAACACGCAATCATGTATACAATCACCTAACACTATGGTAGTCAAGATGTACCTATGGCAGGTGTGTAATGTGACAGGTTCAAATACAAACGTGCAGAGTCCAGGAAACAGTATACACCGACAATATATATCCGCATATATATAATACAGATAGAAAGGGTGATAGGGAGATATATGTTGATATATACGGATTCACCGATATCTGCAAATATATAGAAAAGTCAATGACATGTACACAACCATGGAGGTACAAATAAATAGGATACCGCCAACTATGGAATGTGTCACATACCGACACGCATAACCACAAGGCTGAAAGAAAGAAAGAACACAGTATCAGAACACTAGAACCACGAGTAATATTATCACGATTTGAAGGGGCATTTAGATACTGCTGCCGCTGTTGCGGTCCACATATGTACAGTGTTCAACTGTGTTTATGAGTGCCGTAGTCTGTGTATGTGTGTGTTGAGGGTGCCGTGTGTGTGTGTCCGTGTGACTGTAATGTGTGTGTGTGTGTGTGTGTGTGTGTGTGTGTGTGTGTGTGTGTGTGTGTGTGTGTGTGTGTGTCTGCATCATGTGTCTGTTAGTGCCAACTCGGAGGTAGATCATTATGGTAGGTGTGGTTATAGCTAGCCGTAGGCATGCGGGTACCACCTGTCCCACATTAGGAGGGACAGCCCCTCCCTGGGCAGTTGTGTCCTGACATAAAACATTAATAAGGGAAAATGTCCGAGATTGTAGGACATTATTATGTCCCATATATTATGTAATAGTTGCATTAAATAGTTATGCCTGTATGTAAGAAACGTAAATGTTACATGCAATATGATAAGTAGCCAAAGTCCTACAACAATAAGTATGTATTGAGGATAAAAGTATGTGCTATCCTGTGTACTGACAATGGCTATGTGTCGGCCTGTAAACACCGATGTATGTCCCGCAAGTGTCCCACAATGTCCATTTGAAAAGGTGGCAACCCATGCCAAAGAGGTTCAGTTACCAACACAACTGCAATGAGTGCAAATATCTGGGACAGAAATACACGGGACAGCTGTCATTTAGTAGCATCCCTTTACATATCGCTATAATTCTGGAGGTATGGAAGTATCAACCTCACCTGCATACTATATAGAAACCAATTAACAATGGCTCAATGTATAAGCCTGTAACAACCATAGTTCAGTCTACTAAATGATAGGTCTTCAATTAGGGAAGGAGCCCACACACATATATGGAATATGTAGAAATGCAGTCCGCACAAACCTGTATATGCTATGTACACCCACCAACATACCTTGTGAGAGACACATTTTAAAGGCAACATGTAAAATCATAGCTGTTGTATAATGGAACAAATAGCGATGTTACAGGTTTTGTTTGCAATAGTCCCTTATCAGACGGTTGGGATGACAGGTACACTCACATGTAGAACCACATACTCCAGCCATCACACACAATCTATGGGGGACATGAATCCAAACTATCCGTGTCTCTACACATAGCAGTTGCAATTACACACAACAAAACACAATACAGGCCGTCTCCCTAAAGGTAGGGCAAATGGGCAATGCCCAAGTGGAGAATTCAATTATACCCCACTGTTGCCGAGTAATAGGTGAATGGAGTAGCTGCACAGCTGATGTGCAAGTAATAATTCACTCAGGAACACCAATTGGCGGCAGGAAACCACATGTTACAGGTATCGACGTATATAAGGATGACTTGTCAGACATTCAAACCATATGCTCATACCATAGAACTGTTTAAAATTGTAAGAGAGATAGTTACAAAAGTCCGGAACAATAACAAGGTATGTAGAACACTCAGTATGTAAGTGTATGTATAGCCTGTTTTGTATTAATTTTGTTAGTGTATGTATAGCCTGTTTTGTATTAATTAAAAGTGTCTGCAATGCATAAAGTGGGAAAAGGTATTATTTAATGATGTCTTGCTGAGCATAGTAACGCTTGTAGAAATTGTGTGTCCTGCAGTGGGCCACAAGGTAAACATCTCAGACACCACAAGGGATGCTACATGAGGGCTTTAAACAGAACAATTCCATACCACCCACCATCAGTGGTAAGGTATGTCCAACAAGTACGTGCCATAGCAGGGGATAGTATATGTTGATATACTGTCACAGTAGGCATGTGTATGGGCATATAATGACAATGACATGTCTAAGGTGGTCCCGCTGTGCAAGTATGCTTTGCATTATGGGATAATATGTAAAATATGTGTAATGTACAGTACTGTAGGTAGATATGTCAGATATTCTACACAGCATAACAGGCATATGATGAATACCAAAGGTATTGTCTATTGGCATGTACAATATAGAATAACAGGATACATATGGCTTGCAGTCACAGGACACTGTAACAGCATGATAGCTAATCTAAATGGAAGAGCTACTCAATTAACCATGCACAAAGAACATGTAATAGCTTCACAGATTCATAGTGGGGTACTATGCAGTCTGGCAAGTCTATGTGTAAGCCCAACTACAGTGTTTACACCAGCGGCACGTCTCTAGTGTAGTGTCCTGTCTGTGAACAGCAGAGCAATGTGTTACCTACACCACTGCACAGTACAGCCACTGCAGTGATCCCTGGCGTACATGCGTGTCTCCCATCCACCAAGTGAGGTATCACATGAACAGTGCTACTGAGTGTCCCTGGGTGATGTACATTGGAATCATTTTCCAAAGCATGGTGAGTGTCTGGTTTGGGAATGTAACCCTCAAGCACATCCCACTCATTGTTGCGAGTTTGCACATATCCATGAGCATGTTGCTCACAGTGGCTTTTGCTTATGTCGCTTATGTGGAGTATATCCATAAATATTGTTGTGGACATGGGCCCTGTCTGTTCAGCAGAGGTCACCCCTGAGTATGTAGTATGCAAATGTGTACAGACATGGTGTCCGTAGTTCTGCCACATACGTCAGCCGTCAGAGCTCAATAAACGTCATAGTGTGTTAATGTTGTGGTATGTAAAGCCGTAGCTGTTCTGTAAGGTACACCCTAAACGGGGTGTTGTACCCTTGAATGTGTGTATACTTCTGGAGTTCAGAGGTACAATGGGTGCCTATGTTCCAGCTACAAACCCAGTACAGATAAGTGTGGCCACGTAGAAGGATATCCACGCCACAGTGGCAATATGGTTATCAAAGGAGTGGGTGCGACATATGTGTATACTATGATCACGTACAATGTGACATGTATGTAGGGGACTACCACCTATGTGATAGTCAGTGGGTGAATGGTGTAATACAAATGGGGATGTTCATGCACCTTGTATCATGCAGCTTGAGGCCATGATATTGATATCAGGTATCCATCACAGTGACACCCTTATGGAGGGAGTCAGTATCAGCTGGTGGATCAGTCATGGCACTTTGTATGCAGTTGTCTGGAAAGCTAGTCAGGGAAAGTCCCTCTGTGCTAGCCTGTACCTCAGGGAAGCATATACCGAACATGAGGGGCTCTATGACTGAGGGCTGTGGTATGCCAAGTGTAACTAAAATACAGTAGGTACTATGGTATGCTACCCTCATTGTGTGTGTCCTGTCCATGAGCCACTTTGCATAGCATCCTGAGACATAGGGGTCGATGTGCAGGTGGATGTGTATGTTGTCAATACCAGAATGGAGAACGGTGCTGAAAGCCAATTAGAGGACAATGTAGGCTGTGTGGACCCCCTTACCATTATCAACTACCCTGGTAACTGAATCAAAGGAGTTCACCAGGTGTAGGAGCCATGCTCTAGCCCTAACAAGTCCAACCTGGGTGGCATCAAAGGACCGGAGCCCACCAATGTCTCTGTGAAAGACTTCCATGATGATGTGTCCCATAGCCTTGCAGAACAGTCCAGTCAGGCATATATGGCAATAGTCCCTCTCGTGCATTGTGGCACCACCTGTGTGGAGTGTGATAACTGTTGCTGTGTGCCATTCAGGGGCCACAATGTCTGATACAAGGCTATTACTGAATATTGTGGCCAAGTGGGGAGACATGTCATTCAGAGGTTTGTGTAAGTCACAGCCTGGGATGTTGGACAGTCACATGGAGTCAGTGTTTCAGGCCTTATAGAGTGCAGGTTAGTACTGTGTAGTTGTGACCGCAGGGACACCGCAATGTTCCTGCATGGATTGTGGCCCTGTAGGGAGTGAGAAGGTGTAATGTTAGCATTGAACCCATCCACCAGCATGTTGCCAACATCACTTGGTTCTGTAATGTTCCTGAGTAACTGTTGTATGTCAGAGCAGATGTGGGTATTGCCATTGACTACTGACATACCTCCATAATGCCTTGTGGTACACCATGGAATGTGTCGCAGTAATGTTTACGTAGCTTGGTTCGGAGTATGTGATGAGGGATCCCATAGATCTACTGAGGCTGACCAGTGAGCTACCCCACCCATGGGATTGTACTCCACTTTTCAGCAGCCTCCACCTGTTGTTGTAAATTATGTCCATGGAACTGGACCCCCAGAGTGGCGTCCGTTATCTGGTGGGTACCATCATGGCTTTGTGTGGAATAGCATGATCCATGCAGTCATGTATGTGCTAATGAAGTGCACTGGGGTATGTTTCAGTGTTTGTATGTGCATTATCCATCTGCATGGGTGTCATGATGTTAACTACTGCTGTCATAAGACGTCTGTAGTAGGCATTGTAGTACTCTTGTACTGTGTATGCCGTGAAGGGTGTGGTGCCGGGATGTGGATAACAAGGGTGATAAGCATATGCTTGGAATCCACCAACAAGGGGATAACCCCAGGTGTGGAACACCAGTCACATGTTGGTAGTGTCCATGTCTAGGATATTGTTGGTCTTGGAGGTGGTGTGTATGGGTTGATCCAGCCGAGTGGAGGTTATGAATCCTGGACAGTGTTGGCCTAATGTGTCGGTACATGAGTGGCTATCCCAGTTAAGTGTGGGGTAGTGTCAGTCTCACATCAGTAGTACCTGTCTGAACCCTACTATCTAGTACACCAAGAAATGAGGCCTGGTAACTGTGGGGTATGTTGTTGAATCCATAGCATGTTACAATGTGTATAGCAGTTCTGGCCACAGTTAGTTGCACGTGGAGCACCTCTGATGCATTGTGCTATGTAACTAGCCACAATGTGTGTACAACATAGTGAAATATGGGAACACCTCAGCCGTGGGTGTGCCAGTCCGGGTTACATGACTGAAAGGTGTGGTCTGTGTATAACCTGTCATTGCAGGTGTGCTCTGCAGAGCCTAGAGGCAGGTCCCAGTCACTGGAGAGAATTTGAAGTGGTCCATTATAAGGAGTGCCTTGTCTGCGTGCGTCAGAGATGAAGATGTCAAGCATTGCATCACATGACCCCATGTTTTGCTTGCCTTTTCCCGTTCTGGTGGTGAATGTTATTGGAAACTGTGCAAGACAGGCAGTATAGAAGCAGCAAGAGCCTTACATGTTATCTGTACACCCAGGGTTAACAGGTGCAGGTCATCTGTGCCAAAGCATCGTGTTTTGTTGACCATGTCAGTCAAAGCCGACAGATACCAGATGCCTGTGGAATGACAGCGGAAGCATAGGCAACTATTGAAGTGACACAGTCAGTCGTTGTACAGTAGTATCAGGTCCGGATGAATGCATAGTGCTCCCCAGGGATTGGCCTATAACATCAGTGCTACAAGACCGGTGAGCTATTGCATGTCCCTGCACACGTAGTCTGTGAAGTTGCATCTCAGGGCAGTCACACTAACATGGAGAATGACAGTCAAATTGTATCTGGTGAGGTGTGGCATGGGTGCATAGGTTATATTGCAGAACCAGTTACCCGATAGCAAGATGTAAGTGACTATCACCTTGAGTAGCCTGCTGAGTGGGACATCAGTGTGACCACCTACAGAGTCACCTATGACTGGTGTGTTGTGTATGTTATAACACCCTATTGGCTGTATGTGATGGGCACACATGAGTCTGTGGGCTATAAGTCATTATTGTTGTGGTTGGTGATGGGGGCTGCCTTTGGTGCCTACACAGAGTATGGAGAGGTACTGCACAAGTTGTACTCATATGTGTGGTCTTTGGTGTTGGAGATCTTGTGAGACTATGTGATGAATGGGGTGTGTTGCAAATGTTAAACATCCCCACATGATTGGCAGGTTCAGTCAGGGTTGGTGACAGCATTACCCCCAGCATGGCTGCATATGTGCATCTCCCACAGGCTGTAGTGTCGTATGTTATGAGGTGAGCATTGACTGTGTACATAAGACAATTGCTCTATTGCCACATGTACGCCATATTCATCATATAGACAGGCAATAGCACTGTTACATGACAGTTGGACATGCCTGTATATACAACCATGTCTCACAAGATATGTGAGTTACGTGTGTACAACAGCTGTTGTACTGTAAGCAAGATGGAAATGTAGGGACAGACAATATACTTGTGAGAAATGGTGTGGAATGGGTGCTATATTAATCAGTAGCTCATGAAGTGCTCACAAGTTCTGAGCAAGTGCTGAGCATGAAAATACAATACAGATAGGGTGTTTGATAATATCAACCCACAAGCGGTGACAACAGTCATAATTGGTGGCACCGCACTATTACCCTGCTGAGTATGGTCTGCAAGTCCATGAACCATTATCAGTGTAGATGTTAGCAGTAGAGATGTAGATGACAGTACGGATGTTTGACTACATGTACCTTCGTATGTCACATGAGTGTTCTACCAGTGGCCTGTTGACAGAATCAACACTACAAAAGGTGCCAGAGTGACATGTGCATATCACACCAGTGCCAGCTACAGTAAAACAGGGTTAATGTGTTGTACTCCCCCCTCATTGTAGCCCATACCACAAAGACAAATGCGAGGCATCTGTGTATGTAAGGATGTTAACGGCCATGACCTATGAGCAATAGCTGTCTCAGTGTTGTGAACAACATACAGAATGGGCTTTGTGGGTGAGGTGTGTGACATATGTGCACATTCTGACAGATGATATCAGCATTGTCACCGCTAGGTGAATATCCCTGTACCCATTAACTACCACCTAGGCTGCGGTCAACATTATGGACACTGTGTAATGGATGGTGCTGTGCAGTTCACCTCCCTGAGTTGGTGACATCTACAGGCCTCTTAGGTAGTCATATGAGGCACACATGTTATGACAGGGTGCCATAAAAGAGCATGGAGATCATTGGACAGGCATACTCAGCACTCGGGTGATCAATATTGGATCACATATCACCTTTAAGGGGTATTGGCCATGCATGGATGGGTGATACCAGCCTTCACAATCCTCACCTCCACTATCATGCTGGCTACCTTGCAAAAAGACATGTGCTACACTATGATGTTGGACATGGTACATGTACATATCCTGATCTGAAAGACATACGTCATGGACAGCCACCGTCTTACTACTAGGATCGCCACATGCTGGACAGATCCCTGTGCCATACATGTGACATACTCCCACCATACCATGCAACCCTGTCCATCAAAGCTGCACATGTCATCTCTGTCATACATGGTGTGATGACCGCATGGTAGATGTATTATCAACTGTCTGGATCAGTAATGTGGCACTGATGCACCTCGCAGTGGCAAAATCGCTGTCAGATACAGCTGGGAAACCTTGCCCGTACATGCTATAGTTGATAACCATCCCTGTGAATGATGTCCGACTAGCCATTGTCCCATGTCTATCACATGTGCAACATAGGCGATCCGTGGCAGGATGTTGAACAGCTGTACAGTGCCGTGTCGATGTATATGGCAAAACACATGCATGTAAAGATTTCCATGTGTATGTGTGCATTGTCACTGCTCAAGTCCATTAAGGCAGTGTATGTGTTGATATGTGACATATACACAGCATCAAGGTCAACAGCATTACCGTGGACACATCCAGGCATGTGCTGATAGGTAAGGACACCAGTGCAGGCAAACAGACATGCCCACATCAAGACAGCATTCACATGGAGTATGAACAATGTAATTAGGTGACACACATATATGGTGATGATATCCAGTGCATAACGGGTGTTACATGTGTGTGACACAAACATGTCAGTCGTGCCAGTGTCATGATGATTTGCAAAGATAACTGTGCAGATGTACTAGATTTACTAGAAATGTATGTGCAGCAGTATCTCTGTACATCTCTGATACTGTGACCTGTCACCATCATTATGTCTTACAGATAATGCCTCGTTCATGCCTGCCAGTGTACAGCTGCCAGGAGGATGACGTCCTCATCCCGTACCTCCATGAGAACTATAAGGTGTTGTTTAGCCATGTGCCACAGCATGCCCAGCAGCATGATGACCTGTGGCAGGATCTTCGCAGGAGGGTGAATGATGTGGGTGGCCATAACCGTACCTACCAGCAGGTGCGCAGACACTGCATGGACTTGATACGACATGCAAAACAGTGTCCACTGCAATTGTCAGGGAACAAGTGGAACAGTTGGTGGGCCACCAACCCAGCCCCCACTCACACACACCGATGAGCTACTGGCCAGTCTGGAGACACCCTCAGAACAGCATCTACAAACACTAGCTGCCATCGTGGAGGTGGGTGTCTCCCAACCAATGAAACTGGAGTTGTCTGGTAAGTCAGTACTGCACATATGACTATTATATCCCATTTAGTTGCATGTGTCACTGTACATTATGTAATGTAACATCATATGCAAGGTATGTTGACACACATGCTGCATACTACAGTATGCTACCCTGTGCATGCATACATGTGCATACTATATGCTATTGTACAGGCGAATGTGTTAACATGCACAGTGCACCCTGTGGATGTCACACAGTCATGGATAATGTTCAAACTGCTGTGTCACCCCTATACAGGTGCCTCTGGCATGCCACACAGATATCAGTCCATTGCAGGTGAGACTGTCATCAGTATCAGGCATGTTAAAGCATAGATCTATTCACCATGTGGCCAATTAACACTTGTACACTTGATGTTTCGTCCAGTCACGATATACAGGTCGCATCACCCATCATTCACACTGGCTACCCATGTGCAATATATACAAATGAAATGATACACCGACATGAAACCACAGTATCTGTCATTGCTATATGTGTGGACAGCTGTGCATACAATGGTGGAGGTGTTGTACAATGTAAGCATATGTACTATACATTGGAACAACATGGGTGGTATGCAAACAGTACCACACAGTGAGCTGGGATATGGGCAGCCCACAGGAGTCACCATTGTGTTATATGCCCCTGCAATGGGTGCACACATTGTGATGTGCCATCTGACATGTCCCAGACACGTAGTGTTCTGGCTGCAATATTGTCACACTATCCCATAACACATACCCTACATACCAAACATGCAACCCGTTGTCTGCATAGCCCTGTGGATGGTGACATATCTGACATCTGGGTGTATGTCACATGGGACAACACAGATATGTGAGATAGATGGCAATCACAAACATTTGGCCAACATATGTACACACACGGCCATGGGGGATGGCCAGAGACATGTAGCCACACAGTAGATGTGATGTGTATACACCCTGTTGCACATTGTCCACACATGGTCCAATTATAGCCTTAGTTGACTGATTATACAGTTGATGTGGTACACTGGACATCTTAAAAGCCTGTCATCTGTAAGTCTTCCAGTGACCTGTCACATGACACAGCATGGTTTGGTGTGTATACACCTCAGCATCGTGGGTCACAATCCACAGTTATGTCATGGGTATGCATGCAGTTATGGCTATGCAATGTGTGCATATTATGCACTGTATAGCAATATAGACGTCTCATGATGCCATGCAATGACACAGTGTCTGTACTTCACACTGTATAGCAATGTAGATGGCTCACACTACCCTTCCATGCTCATACACATTTGCTAAACATGTATTCTATCTGTAGGGCATACAGACAACACTGCAATATGATGCCCATTACGATGCTGTACATGTGTCAGGACACCATTGTGTCATACATGTATGCATGTTAATGCACACGTCAGCAGATTACATGTCAAGGTCAGGTCAGCCATGTGTACTGTTAACCTGCTCTGGTCCACATGATGTATCACGGGGATACATGCTTACTACCATGATTGTGTGAACTGCATGACTACTGATATGACACCTGCTTGCTGTAGTGTGCACCCCAGGGAGGTATGTTAACTAACACTATTAATGTCTGAGCTGCATGCCATCTGCTGTATCACATGCATGCTGCATGCCGTCTGTCAAATCCCATGCATTGTGTGTCTGTGTGTGTATCTGTGTGTGTGTCTGTGTGTGTGTCTATTGCAATTTAGAGTCTTTCTTTGCATTCAATGGTGATGTAGGTGCGTTACCTTCCTGCAGTCCATCTGATGTTAGTATCCCCACAGATACTAGCAGTGATAAACATATGCATGAGTTACAGGCAGGGTTGTCAGGGGCTGAATCTGTGCCAATGGTTGCCATCCCAGCTGTGTCCCCCTCTTCCCCGCACACAGTTCTGCTGCCAACACATACCGCATCACCAGTGGCCATAGAGGAAGAACAGTCAGCGTCTGTTAGTGTGGAACAGGAATGTGTGGTGGCTGCAGAAGGTGTGTCTCCACACCATGGTGTCAGTGTAATGACTGCAGATGTGCCACACAGGCATGTCGCCGGTGCTGCTCGTAGGAGGACCTCTGGCAGACATGCACCTGCAGGACAGAGTGCAGCAGCTGGTATCACTAGACGCATGTTCCAGACTGTAATGGCGGCACAGGCATGTGCTAAACAGCAGAACAGAGAAGGACAGAGGCTGCAGAGGGCTGCTATCCGTACTCTAAACGACAACATCCAGGCATTGGCAAATGCTCAACAGCAGATTGCTGATGTTCTGGACAGGCGATTGGGTGACATGGTCGGAATCCTCGACCGTGGCATGGCAATCCATGAGCGTGAGCTCTCTGTGCTAGAACATCTGGTAGGAGTGAGGCATAGGCCACGTGGATGTAGGCCAGCTATACCACCTACTGCAGGTCAACGTGAGCGTGCCACCTCACATGGCCACTCCCATAGTGCCGGTAGCAGTAGCAGTGCAGCTGGTGCTGCGCTGTCCACACCAGGACACAACAGACCACGTGGACGTGGCCCTGGATGTTCCCAGTGGGGACACGGTTCCAGTGGACATGTGTCGTTGGCCAGTAGCCAATCTGTACCTCCGCCTGGTAGTTGCTGTGCAACCCCTGGCAGGCACAGGTCACATGGCCATGGCCGGACACAGTGAGCTGTACATCCTGGTCTGTACAATCTGGAGCTGTCAATAATACCCCTGTGTAGGCCTCACAAAAGGCAGAACTGTATGCACACATACACGCACACAACAAACACATCTGTAGGGCACCACAACACCCACATGCATACTGAACAGACATGTCCAATCAGATCACCGGCCCTTACTCACACACATGATGTCATCCATTGGTGCAGCCTATGCCCCTGGCAAACATTATCACCCTATGCATATGATGAAGCCTGTGCTGCATCCCTGTCATCCACACCATCGGTGCAGGGACATGCTCAAATGGTCTGATGCACAGGGTGAACAGAGTAGTGAGAGAAGTGTATATTACATTAGTTGTGTAAGAATAGTGAGAGAAGTGTATATTACATTAGTTGTGTACTGTTGCCACGCACCAGACATACCATGTAATACAGGTTTAGCATGCATTGTTATATGTTCACAGTCTGTGTCTCAGTAGCAACAGTAACAGCATGTCGGTAATGATGCCCTGGTTCCCGCCTTATGGTCTACTTGCATGTGCCTACAGGTAGCAGTGTTTGCAGTCTCCCATGTGTAACTGTGGAGTACTCACAGGCACGTATGGCAATATCAGCATGCCATACGTAGCCTCAACATGACTGTTTGAAAGGCTAACATACCACAGATGTCCACACATATACTGATCCAGAAGCATGTGGGCTGTTTAATAGGCTACAGTGGCTAGAGACCTGACATCCATACCAGGTCAGATCACAGGTATGTTGACATGTTGCAGGGGTTGTACACAGCGGTCCAGCCGATGACAACGTTAGAGGCCACTTTATAGCATGAGGCCTCACTGTATAGCAGTAATACCCTGTCACATTACAGGAACATGCCCACACTCACAGGGTCAACAACACTATAGTGCACACTCCATAGTGTTGAGGTGAGGACCCCTGCCTATGTGGTAATCACACTCACAGTACTGTCCACCAACACGACGTGACACAGAGGAAGAACATGTACAGGTAGCCAGTACGGCTGAGACCAATGGCATCAAAAGGGTAGTAGACTGCATCACCATGAGGGGTTAGGGATCCTGTCTGTTCTGTATGGTAGCATACACCTTCACTCCATGCACCAGACAGCCATACATACATACACACACACACTGTGGAGACCACAAATGTCATTCACATACGGATAGCTGATATGTGTGTGATACACACACCACCCCTGCCTACGTCATGCTTTCCACACTGCAGTATGTACAGATCTCTACAACAGTGTACAGGGGTGTGTAACAATTGGGATGTATTCCCCACCATATATGGCATATATGGACACACAAGCAAACACACATGGCAGCACTGTGAATGATACACATGCTATATGATGATATGTCTGACAGACATGCAGCAGTATTGGCCTCATTATGTGTACCAACGCTACCTCCGGCAATTGTGCTGCTATATGCACATGGGAGGATGTAAGTGTTACATGTGTCAAGTGACTTACAGTCAGTAACACCTGACTGCTGTGTAGGTTTTATGTCTTCACAGTCAAGTAACAGTAACATAGCATATTGTTTGCACATGTAATGGTAGGATGGCGTGTGACTCACCTGTGAGCCATCACCGGCAAACATCCATCTGCACAGGTGGATCACCACTTTATGCACACACATCCATCCATACCTGATGTACATCCTACCATACTGTCAGTATTTCACCATATACAGGTGTCAATGATGGGGCTGCATTGCAATTGCATGTTGTAGTTAGGCACAGATGAGTTACATACATCAGCTACTGCACATGCATGGTAGCTGCATGCACACTACAAATTGTACATGTGTGTTGGTCCTACATGCCTGTCATGTAGCCATGTTTGTATGCATTGCAATTGGTGGACATGTGAGATGACATACATAAAACATGGACTGTTGTATGATATGATGGGTGTCATGGGTAACTAGTACAGAGGGAATGTGTCCTCGGTCAACATTACTACCTCATGTACTGTTAGCATTCAACAGCCATGGCCCAACCTTCCATTTGCATGCGTGTGATTGTTGTAGCCACTTGTCTGCATGGAGGACAGCAAAAGCTATGCTATGTACATATGTGTTGTGTGTGTGGTCCATGTACATATCCACTATGATTACATGTATATCATATTCAAACATGTGTGTTTTTTGGTGTACAGCGACAGACATCTGTCACAGCTGTGTAAGACTCAGGGCCCCTGTTATGTGTAGAGACAACCTGGTTATGTACAGTGGTATCATTGAAATGCATATCACATGATGGAACACTTTTGGTACATGTGTAGTCTGCACAGTTGCTGTAGACCTATGTACAGTCCACTGGTCATGAGTCACACGTTGTTGTGGTAATGTATGGCTGTGTATTGCTGGTCCAACGACATGGTGATGTCTGAGGGCTACATAGTAGACTGCGTTGTGTACCTCTGTGATCTGCACCTGAGACATCTGTGAAGGCTCCTGAGTGTGTACTGGTCAGTACATGTGAGTGGCCTTCATGTACGTGGGGACAGTAACACCATACTGTGCCCTTCCGTGTTTAGAATCCGTGTGCATGCAAGATGGCCCTTTGCAACTGCTAAGTGTGTGAGCATGCCCAGTACACCGTTGCGTACATGGACACACAGTACATTCCACACTGTGCCCTTCCGTGTGTAGATATCCGTGTGCATGCATGACGACCCTTTGCAACTGCTACATGTGTGAGCCTACCCAGTACGCAGTTGTGTAGATGGACACACAGTGCATTCCAAACTGTGCCCTTCCGTGTTTAGAATCCGTGTGCATGCAAGACGGCCCTTTGCAACTGCTAAGTGTGTGAGCATGCCCAGTACACCATTGTGTAGATGGACACACAGTACATTCCAAACGGACGTGTGATACTAAGTGTGTGGGCATGCCCAGTGACACCTTGTGTCGGTGATGTGCCTCTGTGTATGGGCATGGCCATTGACATCCTGTATAGCGATGGTGGTCATCCAGGCAACAGACGTCCATTTTCCACGTCACGATGGATGCCTACATTGAACACACTGGTAGACTGTCTTGAAGGGCGTACTGTCTGTGGCGCAGCCCGTATCTATGTAGTGTTGTTGTAGTGCTCCGTAGATAGGCAGTTGCCCCGATCACACCACTGCCATGTGTTTGTCTACATCTACCTTGGGACAGTAAAATGCTTTTAGACTGCTCACTCTCTATACAGTCCCTATCGGCATCCTTGCCTTTGCGGATTATATCATCCACCTAAAAGTATGCCTCTGGGAGTGCTGTGTTCAGTAATCTTGGTAGCACATTCTGTAACTGCATAATGCTGTAGTGTGATAAGGTAATTAGGTGTATGTTCGACTCCCAGCCCTGCCAAGTGTGTGCCTCTGTGTGTGTGTGTGTGTGTGTGTGTGTGTGTGTGTGTGTGTGTGTGTGCGTGTGTGTAGTTAAGTGTATGTTCAACTCCCAGCCCTGCCAAGTGTGTGTGTGTGTTTCCAGCTGCCTGGGGACAGAGTAATGATTTTAGATGGCTCACACCACATACATTCCCTATCAGCATCTTTGCCTTTGCGGATGATGTCATCCACCTAGAAGTATGCCTCTCAGAGTGCTGTGTTCAGTAATCTCGGTAGCGCGTTCTGTAACTGCGTAATGCTGTAGTGTGATAAGATAGTTAGGTGTATGTTCAACTCCCAGCCTTGCCAAGTGTGTGTGCCTTTGTGTGTGTGTTTCCAGCTGCCTGGGGACAGAGTAGTGCTTTTAGATGGCTCACACCACATACATTCCCTACCAGCGTCTTTGCCTTTGTGGATGATGTCATCCACCTTGAAGTATGCTTCTGGAAGTGCTGTGTTCAGTAATCTCAGTAGCACGTTCTGTAACTGCGTAATGCTGTAGTGTGATAAGATAGTTAGGTGTATGTTCGACTCCCAGCCCTGCCAAGTGTGTGCCTGTGTGTGTGTGTGTTTCCAGCTGCCTAGGGACAGAGTAATGCTTTTAGATGGCTCACACCACATAAATTCCCTATCGGCATCTTTGCCTTTGCGGATGATGTCATCCACCTAGAAGTATACCTCTCGGAGTACTGTGTTCAGTAATCTCGGTAGCATGCTCTGTAACTGCGTAATGCTGTAGTGTGATAAGATAGTTAGGTGTATCTTCGACTCTCAGCCCTGCCAAGTGTGTGCCTCTGTGTGTGTGTTTCCATCTGCCTGGGGACAGAGTAATGCTTTTAGATGGCTCACACCACATAAATTCCCTATCGGCGTCTTTGCCTTTGCGGATGATGTGATCCACCTAGAAGTATGCCTGTGGGAGTGTGGTATTGCCGGAACTCGGTAGCGTGTTCTGTTACTGCATAATGTTGTAGTGTGGTAGACTAGACAGGTAGATGCTCTATTCCAGGGCATGGCAGGTGTGTGTTGGGCAGTTATACCGTATGTGTTGGTATCTGTGGATGGCTAGCTGCAGGATGTGTTCATTTTGTTTTGTTGCTGACCTATATAGTGTCCACAGCCCACATATTCTGCCAAGACACTGGGTTGCCAACACAAACATTCGCCAGTAGGTCTGGTGAGTAACTGTCAGCAGCCCTACTCTTACCCTTGCTACGGTCTGACCCATGTGACACAACATAACACACGTGCCTTGATATTATCAACACTACATGATGCAGGTGGCACATGTAGTTTCCTTTCCATTCCTGTCTAATGCAGTGCTGTCATGTGGTTCGCTGTTATGATATAAATGCCATATCTACATATGTGTGTACATGTATATGTGTGTATGTATATATACATATATATATATGTCCATGTATATATGTATACAAATAATATATGTGATAAATGTAGATGTAGAGGTGGACATAGATGTGAACATATGTCTGGGGACATCAGCACTATTAGCTATTTGTGCTGGATGATCTGTATGTGATAACCTGGGATCTATGTATATCTGCCATGGCGTGGTGTTAATGCACATCATCTGTGGTGTGCAGGGCCACGGATTGTAGTCATGTAGACACCAGTTATTTTGTTGCTGAGAAGGCCATGGGACATCTAATATGGTGATGGTAAGGCACGTTTTGCAGTTGTGTGTGGATCTGAGCGACACTGAGCAGTGGTTAATATGTTGGAGGTTCGGTATGGGTCATATAACTATTCATTAGAAGACTATACTATGCAGATGAGGTTGACTATGGTGTATCACATTTATCACCAGGGTGTGCTGCTGGTCCCTGGAGTGTATGTGTGCAGTCAGCCAGGTGCAGGTCTCGAATATAGTTGACAGCATGGGAGGGGGGTCAGGTATACTGTATGTACATTGCAGAACTGTGCCTCGGGAGAGCTCCTGCCTTAGCACACCTAAGCTAGGGGTGTGTCTATACCTGCCTGGTGATGTTGGGAGAGATGACAGCAGTGGTGGGGTAGTCAGGGTGTACAGGCTGCACAAACAGGTGTTGATCAGCACAATCAGCTGATGACATGGCCAGCCCGCATATGAACAGTACATTAATGCGAGCAAGCAGCATACACTCAGGTTTCGTCCACACTCTACACCACTGGTGTATACCTGCAGGGACATTTCACGACACAGTCCAACCAAATGACACGGGCTGCAGCAGGCAACATATACCAACATGTGCAGGAGGCTGGGGCAGTGAGGATGTGTATGCTGCTGAACAACCCTTACTGGGGTGACATAAGACTTTATAGACCGAGGGTGACTTACCAGGGTCTACATGGGCTGGGGATGTTGGAGCACTATGGGGTGGACAGAGACCTCCTACAGCAGCTTGTTGACCTGTGCCTAACACATCAAACAGGCTGAGGGAAATCCATCACAGTGGATACCATGGGATGTGTTGGCCTAGGTGTACTAGCCACAGGTACCTCACACAGCACAACTGGGGATATCATGGGTATCTCACAGGCATCTGCATCCAGAGTATTGCACCAGTTCACAGATGCCATTTCAACACATGCTAGTGAGCACGTACAGGTCCTCTACACACGTGATTAGTGGACCAGCAATATGCATCTGTTCAACCACATGGATGAGTACCCTGGGGTACTGGGTGCTATAGCCTGCACATGTAGCACCACCTGGGGAGCAGGGTAGTGCCTGCAGTCAGTGCAGGGGCATACCCTCCAACAGCTAGGCCATATGCGATGGCCAGGGCATGAGACTGAATGTGTGTGCTGTCTGCCCTGGCAGCTATGATGTGTCCGATATATGGCATGTCACACAGCTGTAGCACACCAATTCCTATATGGACGTCCCCTACAGTCTCCTAGTGGGGGATGTTAGGTAAACACTGGTGTAGTGGCTTATAACATCCATCAGCAATGCACACACACCTGAACACTCACACCATATTGAGGCGGATGCACAGGCAAGACATATACATGTGCATGTGTTTGGGATGCTCGGTTCACAGTTCTGGTATCCGGACACATCTGTTGGGGCTCTGCAGTATTCACAAGCTACATGCATACAGGTTGTTATGGTATTTGCTATGCTACACAATGTTATCCTGCAGTAACAGTTGCAGCAGGAACAGCATGGTGCAGGGCCACACAGCCCAACACCACTGCCAAGGCCTGTACAGGCACAGTGTGACTCGGTGAAGGAACTACCTGAGTAGGGCACAGTCGGCGAAAGCCCGCACACAGTATGACCTGCCCTTGGCAAAGAGGCAACACAAGGCATATGCACTGACACAGTAGGTACCCACAGATTTCCCCTCTCTGATCCGTACACAGTACAATGGATGCCAAACATGACAGTACATGTGCTCGGCCATGTATGGGAGGTGCACTGTGTGTATCCGACATAGGCAGCACTCCAGCACCGTCCTCAAGTCTGTAACACAACCAGGGTATGTCTGTTGACCTAACAAGTGGCAGTTCTATTAGAATGTGTACTTACCCATTGCTATGGTATGTATGTGAGCATACAAGTGACTATGGTGGCCAAATGTTAGGGCAACAGACAGCACACATCCATAGTGGCACCGTGACCTCTGTAGCACATACAGGGGACACAGTGGTAGCCTGTAGTACACAGGGTATCCTAACCCACTGTAGATTATGGGCTGACCATCATGTGTGTCCATACAGCCCACACACGTTCCATGCAGCTGGACAGATGTGGACCAATACAGACAAATGATATACGATGGCCTATGGATATGCCCAATGACTGACCCCAACCTCCTATGACACACACAGATGACAGCAGGCCAGGCTGTTTGATGTAAGTTGTGTAATAGGACGTCCAACACCACTGTGCTGGTAATTAATGCTGGGAACTGACGTACCCTGGTATCCCTCCAACCAGCAATTTAGGTAGGTCCACACACTGACATGGAGTACCCGGCAGACCAGTACAGTAGCAGCAGATGTGTACAACTGTTGGCTGTGCCCGCCATCACACCTACACATGTGAGAGTCATGTGCACCACCCACGGTGCTGTGTAGGACTGTGGTTGTGGTTGCATGACCCCCCACGCTATACAGACATGTAGCAACTGTCAATGCCACATGACCATTAGCTACCCTGCATACACAGCATGTCACCTGTTTGTGTAGAACGGAGGGGTCAGCAACACAGTACTAACTATCTGGACATGTGACACATGCAATACAGTTGACCATACTTTGCATGTTCACACACATGACAGTATTGTCAGTCTACAACATGCATAACAGTCATACTGGGCATGCTAACACACTGAAACACAGGACGGCCAGACATGCACAGACCAGTGGTTTGTACATATCTGCCAGTACATTGCTATACTGTTGGATGTCTGCGCTGTATGGTGTTTGCGGTCCATTGTCTGTACATATGCCATGGTCTATTTTTAATTCACATGAGCTATGTGCGCAGGGTACTTCTACCATCACGTATATAGGGCGGTTCTTTGTTTGCCGACAGGCTGATGCCTTTGGATACAAACCGGGTAAGGCACAGTCCAGCAGGTGGGAGCTGTTGTGCTTGGGTTTGCACAGTGTTAACCACTGCTGACCTCTGGTCACATTTCTCTGACAATTTCTCCAAAAATTGTCTCCGACATTTCTGCTTACATTTGCCACTCACGCTGGGTGTGTGCGATCCCTTGTGATGCGTATTACATCGGACTACATGACTGCAGTATCAGGTATGTGTAACCCTTTTGCGATGGCAGCCATTCGACTGTACGGACTCGGCAGCCTGTCCAGTGACGTAATCATATTATATGTGTGTTCCTCATACGATCTGCTCCCATCTGCCTGATACATGGGAACCGATACTCTGCAATGCTGACATGTGACTTGAGTTTGTTAAAGCAACTGTCAGCCGAGTCATGCTACCGCATACCTACTGCACGTTGACCACCTTTCAGGTTGCACGACGGGAGACTGTAGGAGTGACACCTTTCCCACTTTGCATGGGACAGTCCCTCATCACACATCATATGTGACAATACCAGAACTCTCCACCAATTGGGGACACATTTCTGCAGAATCAGGGACAGGTCATGAAAAACAAGGACACTTTTACAAAAGTAGTGCTATTAACTTGACACATTGACAGAATCCGAGCATATGACTTAATACACATATTTTGAAGTAACAGTTGTTTATAACTCTTACTTATTGTCATTAGTCAGTAAGTGTAATTCACCACCTTTCCTTCAACAGCCACTACTTTTAGGAGGGATTAAGAAGGACACAGTCAGACTTTCAGTCAAACCCAGGGACGTACCTGACATTCAGGGACAGTTGAGTGGTATGGACAATACTCTAGCCATTGCAACTGTCCTGATTATGGGACCTTCTCATGTTTTAGGTGTCTGTACTGGTTGCTTGTTACAGGTCTTGTATACCTGACACATCGATATGTCATATGTAGTAGCATAAGCAACTATACTGCTGCTATACTACGCTTTGATTTGTTCCGATATGTATATTTCTATACTATGCATGGCTGTAAGTTAAGTATGTTCTGCCGTGGTACATCTGACAGTTCTACAGAGCAGGTTCCACTTTGGTCATTCAGACTGGTGGCGGCCCTATAGACCCTATATGTAGAGCTATCACATGTGTCAAGACAACACATACCCACAGCATACCTCTCAAATGTCCCTGATTTTCAGGGCCGTCCCTGATTTTGACTCAAATTGTAACTCTGTCCCTGTTAATCCCGCCTAAAACTAGTGACATTTGGAGGAAAGGTGGTGAATTACACTTCATGAATACTGACAATAATTAAGAGTTACAAACTTCTTTTACTTCAGAAAATGTGTATTAATTCATATGCTCTGATTCTGTCAAAGTTTCCAGTTAATAGCTCTAATATTTTAAATGTGTCCCTGATTGTCCATGTGTTTTCTTGACTTGTCCAGGATTCTGTTGAAATTTGTCCCCAATTGGTTGAGAGGTCTGACCCACAGCCAGTAGTACATGGATGACCTCCATGGTTTGCATACGTTAAGGTTATTCATGTAGCATTGAACCGGGAATGCCTTTACGTTGGGCGGATGCTGTAACCACTACACTATTGGTGTTCTGGCTCATTTATATGTATACCCATGGTTCATAGCTACTCTGACATATGCCTCACCGCTTCCCTTACACAGCAGGCATCCATTCTCCTGCTGAGAAAACTGCAGTACTACAATTAGGACATTCCCTGTTTCCTACTGCTCTGGACCCGTGCTGCAAGATTACTCACTCCAAGGATATTCAGAACTCCTACGCTTATAGTCCTCGCACATACATGTGTTTGATTCTCAGGGTGTTCAAGTGCTGTTTTGGGTTTAGGCTCGGTTGACTGGTGACTAGCACTGCCCTGGTGCTGTTCAAATATCAGATGTAGCACATGGACAGAGTTAGTCCAGAGTTTAACATTCTACCTGTGTTTACAGATGCAGGTGTTTGGGCACCTCTGACCACATTATTGTGTCGGTGCCACATAATTTAGGGTGGGGAGTGGTTCCACTACATAATGCAGGTTGGGGGAGTGGTTTCCCTTCCCATTTGACTATTTCATTCATTTATACATACAATGAATATTATTCTGGACATCTGTTTTGAATTCACTACAGGTATGCAACAGTCCTGTCAACAAATGGGACAGTTGGTTAGTGTACTTCTGTGTATGGACCTATCTGATACTCGGGGACTCATGTCTACAGTGACAGGTACAAGGCTATGACAACTCAGGGACAATCACGGACATTTCTTTCATATTAGTACTATTAACTTAGAACGTGTTGACAGATTCGTAATACTACTAATTTTCTTCAGTTAAATGCATCTATTACTCTTCATTGTTGTAAGTAGTCATTCTCATTCAACACCTTTCCCCCAAAGGTCACTGGCTTTGTGAGTTTTTAAGGGTCTGGCCAGTTATTGTGCGAATGCTCTGACCATTGGTATCGTTGACATTGTCATATGTACAGGTGACTAGGGTTGGCGCCTTTTCAAATGGCCAAGATGGGACATTTTCAGAACACACATCAGATTTTACAAGCCGACACATACCCACGGTCAGTACAACAGATAGAACTTAACTTATACATAAAAGCCTACTGTTGTAGCAGTTCATTTGCTTATTCCGTTTCTTGTAACATTTAGGTATTGTAGATACTGCAATAATTATTTTCTGCTACTATTACATAACATATGGGACATAATTATGTCCTACAATCCATGGACATTTGCCATTTGAAATGTCTTTTGTCAGGACACAACTGTCCAATGATGGACTGTCCCTCGCAAAGCCGGACAGATGATAACCCTACTGCGGACACCAGATTGTTTGAGGCAACACATAGCCACGGTCAGTGCAGGTTTAGAAACATTCATTTGCTTCCTAGCTGTGAGCCTTATACCTTTGGCACTTTTGTTGTTTGCCTGTTTCTTGTACAAATTACATTTATTCTATCCTGACGTGACCGCTTTAGGCAACTGTTACATGCAGTATGGTGCATAGTTATTTCCTACGGTCACAAGACATTTGGCATTGTACCATTGTTGGTCAGGTCACACCTACACACACATTAATTGCCCCTCACACAGTGGATCAGGGGTATCCTGTTTATGTCAGTACCTTCATCACCCTTATACCATGTGCCACTATGCGAATGTGTGCAATATATTCTCTCGCTTATTTATGTCAGGACACGTGCATCATGGGCAGGTGTTTGATCCTGGGTAGTAGGTTATGCATGACCATTTAGGGCTGGACAGTGTCGTGCACCACAAATGCACATTCCAACTTGTGTCCAGATATCTACAGGACTGGACTTCGTGTCTTCCATTCTAATGTTTACACAGGTTACTTATCCTGTGAGGGATATCCCAAAAATTGAACAAGACCAAAACAAGACAAATACCGAACATTCTTCTGGCATTATGAAAATGTGCTGGGGGTTTTACATGCAAGGGATACATTGTGTGCAATCCTGAAACTGCCTAGGGTGACACTACCTACTACATATGTGTAGTGGTCACTATGTGTAGATGTGGCTGCACCAAACCCATAGGCCAAGTATGGCTGGATTTGGTGGACGTTCAGGTAAGGGAGCAGGTTGTGTGATTTGGACGGGATGCTAGGTAGTTCATTATGCATCCAGGTGTGTTGCATTTGTTATGGCCAGTTCCATCAGGACCAGTCTGTAGCTATGTGCCGGTGACATGTCTATACATTTGAATCGCACATTTCAATATTCATATGTTTGTGGGATTGTGTTCTACAGTATGACCCGTCTGGTTGTATTGCAGCTGTTTATTCATGTTTTTGTGTTTCTTTCAGCTTCATCTGCTGCTCCCTCATACACCTCCGGTTCACCTATTCTGCATATAACACAGTATCACCTTGGAGGATTGTACCATTACCCATCCCCCACACACACATATTCCTCACATCCCATACATCACTGCTTTGGTTGTTGGCCCATGACACGGCCAGAGTAACACACTGAATACCCTACATATGTCAGGTACCTGTATGGTTGTGTGGACTACCCTGCCATGTTTGCTTTCCACATGCTATACCTCACACACATAGGTACATGCCCATACTTAACTTTCATTACATGGTTGGTATACCCGGGTACTACCCGTTCAACTGTGACACATCCTGACAAGTTCGGCTTGTACTGCTGATTTGCGGATTTTGGCAGACTGTTCTAATCATTGGTAGGATGCCACCTTTTCTTATGTCCAGGATGGGATATATTCCATACACATATCCGACTGTACTGGACAACACGTACCCACAGTTGAAGGTACAGATAATACTGTTCCTTTCAGCCTACATGTTTCCTTATTGTTGTAGCTGTTTATATGCTCCTTCAGTTTCGTTTACATGCATATTCTATTTCCTGTCACATTTGGTATGTGAAACACGGACATACCTTTTGTATGTGACTATTACATGCCTTGTGGGATATGATTCGGACATATGGTCACTAGATATGTACATTTATCATGTATTGTGTTATGGACACATCTGCCCAGCTGTGTACCCTCCCTCACATTATGGGTCACCTGGTGACACTAACCATTGGGCTGGACATACCTACTGGCGGCTCGCTAACATATGATGCATTTCACTTCCACTTGGTATAGCTATCTACACTGCATTGGACTACGGGCACACGGTTTTCCATGTCATTTGTTCGCGGGATAGGGACCCATTATTCCCTACCGTGTATTTGTGTTTGCTTCTTCATTTTGTGTTCGCAGGAACTTTCTTGCATGCTTTGCATACGTTTCAGTATCCATGGACACTGACAGATGTGATTACTATCTTGCAACTTGTTATATGCAAGCATTTTAGGTTGCACATCGACAGCTGGCATTTCCACGCCTCCGTGCGGCACTTTGACACTCCCTATGCACTCGCGCTCCTTTCCTGTGAACATGGCTGTGGCGGCAGCGCGCCTTCATTAATATGCATTTGGTGCTACTGCGCCATCTTCACACTGCACTGTTGGCGCATGCCTACCGCCGGCCTTGCGCCGAGCTTCATGAATCCCGGGGACTGTCCATTTATCCTCTTTTACTCATTTGTCAGTTGCAGCTGACTAGGTATAAGCACCTCTTGTCAGATGTGCCCCATGTACACTTCTCTAGAGTCACAAAATAATAACTGAGGAGATTCAACTCAGGACAACAGGAAAATATTTATTGACAGTTCCTGTGATTAACACTGTATGCTAAACAACTATGCAACTGGACCATGCTGCAAAAACTGGTAGTAATTTATTAATGCATAATTTTAATATGTATATGTATATGTATATATATATATATATACATATATATATATATATATATATATATATATATATATATATATATATATATATATATATACACCAGATCAAATGGACCTGAAAATCTGGATATTCTGTGAAAATCTGGACAGTTGAGAGGTATGCCAATGCTAGCCAATACAAATGCTGAAGGGTTATAGATGGGTTATAGATGGTAAGAAAGGAAAAGCTAGACAAAGAACATATCTTGCATATTGCATTTTTTATCTGAGTGTTAACAAGGTAAGCACAAAGACTCTTTTAAGGGGTAACCCAGGGGTAACCCAGTATCAAGTTTGGTTTATAATTGGTTAAATGACCTGCACAGTAAGTAACAGGAGGTGGAAGAAATCAAACCATATATCCTTAACTATAGAAAACATCTCAGTGATAGCTCAGAGTCCTAATCTTCTGTACTAAGTGACAGTTTCTTAAAGGAAGCTAAGAAATGTGATAAAGAGAAGTTTAGTGAACTTTGCACACCTTTGCCATTATAAGGTAAGTTTTAAGATCAATGAAATAGACCTGGTAAATTCAATCCATGCTTTTCTCTCTCTCAAGGGCACAGTACCTTGCCAAAGCTGCTATATGATAGCATTAATGTGCTTTGATTAGCTCATGGACCCTACTTTTTAGGGACTCAGTCTGCACTTAGTTCCCCCCTAAACAGTCCTGCATGAATGGTATTTCAAAGAAACTGCATATGTTTGATCAGTTTTACTAATATAACATTTTGCACACATTCAAACACTACACAAGAATATTTCTGTCTTACTTCCACTATCTTATCACCCCTTTTACTTGTGAATACATGAAGTGACTGAGTCATGTTTCACGGAAAACAATTAAGTGAATCTGCTCATTGAATAGCCTGATCACTAAAACTGTCTGCAGAACCATGGCCTTCCAGAAGTTATTCCACCATAGGCAGATTATATTTAATTGGAAGTTTCCCCTAGAAGCACCTACATAAGGGTTGACCACCTCACTCAGACAAACTCAGTTTGCCAAAATAGATTATCTATGAAGCCGATCCCCCAGTAAAAGCACCACACAGGGTAGTCATTGAAAACAATTTTATTAATAGCTGAACTTACATCAGTTCATCACCAAAATTAAAATTTCAGATTTCTATGTAAATGAGTGTTTCCTTCAAGCAGTTGTCAAGTGGCATACCCTACCACCTTCCTGACCAGCTTGTTTAACCAGAATGCTATCTGTCTAAGCCTCCTGGCTTACTTGAGATATGGGGCACATCACTCACTAAGGGCCTCACACATAGACCAACTGAATCAGGAAAGAATGGGACAATTAAAAGGGTCACCGACCTGTGAGGCAGCCTTAGCTTACAGGGGAGTGAGAGGGAAAAGTCACCACTCTGCCAATATGTGTCTGCCACAGAAATCAAGGGATATATAAAGTCCTGGAGATCCATACCACCTTAGATATTGTGGGCTGGCAACAAAGTGTTTTATAGCCACAAGCTTCACGGCCTATGAACCTGACACTGTCAGCTAAAACTTCACACACATGAAGTGGTTGTGACCAATTTTATTGATGCCAGACCAGTAACCGACTTACATCAATTCATTACAAAGATTGAAATTTCAGATTCACCATGTAAACCATAAGTAATTCCACCAATCAATTTGGCTCATTGCTGGTTGGCATGTGCCATAACCTTCTCAACCATCTCGTCCAACCAGAATGCTATCCATCAAAGCCTTCAAGCTTACTAGATCCATGGAGTACACCACTCAATCAAGGCCTCATGCATAGATCAATTGACCGAGGAAAGAAGGGGAAACTAAAGAGGGGAAGACTGTCAGTTGCCCACCCACCTAACAGACTACCTTTTTCCTGACCATCCAGCAACACCTGTGTCATTGGTTCTCCCTCTTTTGACATGTAGATCTTAACAATATCCAAAATTAATACAAAATGATATCATTGCACTGTAAAACTAAGGTGCAGAATCCAGAACCTGTTGTATACCTACAGGGAAATTCATTTAAAAAGGTCCAGTCAAAATTGAGACTGGTGTGTCCTCTCCGAAGCAAACCAGATTTGGTCTATGTCCATTAACTGCCAGTATTCCAAGACTGTAGGAGTGCAGCCCTAGACACTCCATGATTAAAAAATGTCTGAGCAGTTTCAAGAGCCATCTGTGTACAACCCTGTCTCCAAAACCGCTGAGGGAAATCAACAGCTACACCAAACTGCTAGGATTGATTACTGATGACCAACTAAAATTTGACCTGCATGTCCAAAATACTATTAAGAAAACTTGGTCTCCTTTATAAAAATAAAAACTTTCTCTCTAGTTCAGCTAAAACAGCTCTATCACATGTTTACCTATTGCCAACCCTTCTCTGTGGCTCTCAAATTCTCATCACCTTACAGGCTACATGTATTTCTAAACTAGCGTCCACTTACAAGGTAGCTAAATTTGCCACTGAACTACCATACTCCACTCATCACTGCTTAGTACTCAGAAAACTGAACTGGCCTGAATTCCCCCATAACCTACTACTCTCTCAGCTTCTAATAACTCACTCTATACTATACCAGCACACTTTCTGCCCCAGCATCACATCTATCATCTCCCCATACATCCCTGCTAGATCACTGTGGAGCTCTGAACATTTCCTCACTATTCATAAACCCAAGATCAACATAGGTAAAAACCTTTATTGTTGTTATAAAATATAATAGTCAGCAACCGAAAAAAAATAGTTTTTACTTTGTGTGGTTACTTTATTGTTGTTACCCCACTGAGAACTGGAATAAACTACCACTAGACATAAAACTCATTAGACCCAAATCTAAATTCAGTAAGGCAGTACAAATTTATGTAAAGAAAAATGCTACACTTTTAAAATTCTTTTCTTTCCATACTTGACCATACCTTCCTCTTTTCACAACCAGTCTACTTTATTTTTGGCATATAACTTTAAATTGTTATCTGTCTATTCTGTATTACTCCTTGTACTTTCCTCTTTACTTCCTCTTGCTAAATTGTTGATTCTATTTGCAATCTATGTTAACTTGTTATTGTTTAGGTCTATGGGATATATTTTTATATTATTATAAGTCAACTTATTTTGTAAGTATTTACTGTGGAGCTTTTCTCCCCAGATCTCCACTGAAAAAGGGCTCTGTCCCAGTTGGACTAACCCAGTCAACAAATGCCAAACAAACAAACAAACAAATAAACAAATTAATAAATAAATAGATAAGATATGATATGATATGATATGATATGATATGATATGGGCTCTAGGGAAAATTTCCTTAGGTTCCATCAGAACATTCAGAAAGCATGTCAAAAGCTTCTTCTTCTTTGGAATGATAAACAGATCATTACAATCTTTGTCGATTATCAACAAGTTAAGATGGTCCAGCTCCTACTTGATAACACTGAGAGCCCAAGGGGGATTTTCCACTGTCAATCTTGAAAAAAATATATAGACTACAACAAAATGGGAAGAATCTGGGCCCAAATTAGCACTATTAGGAAATACCTTCAGTCTAAAGTAAGCTTGAAGATCAAAGGAGTGGCCCAGTATTATGATCCCCCTAAAACCTGCAAAATAACTGAATTTACTTACAGAAATAACACAAACTACTGCACATAGACTGACTCTTTTAAAGACTTGAATGGACTGCTCTTCTCTGATGAAAGCAGAGGCAGATATGAAAAGAGTAGAAGGAGAAGCCTTTGGAAGAGACCAATTGACTAGTTAGAAGAAAGCCTAAGACATGATATAAGTATCGGAAAGTAATAACCCACTCCTTGGGGAGGCAAAAAAACTGGGTTCCTAAAAGACAGAGATGGGCAAGAGGCATGGAGGGAACTTAACCAAAAACAGGGAAAAGGTCTCTGAAGGGAGTGCTAACCAGTATCAGCTCTTATTCCTTATCAGCCTGATCTGTCTTGGATCTGTAAATTCAAATCCTGACTGAATCCTTAGTAAAGACTAGATCATCCCAGTAGCGTGGGAATGGGATCTTGCTAACCCTGAAAGCACATCAATATAATGAGTAGAATACAGAAGCCTAAACTGAGAGAGAGAGAAAGGGTCCTTGAACAGTAATAGAGGTCATTTGATGAAAACCATCAGCGCTCCTTCCCAATAGGTGTCCAGGTGTCAACTACCTCACTATGGACCTTGCCCCAACCTTTCAAAACTCTAGCAACAATACAGGACTTAGTAAATTCTGGGAGGCCAGGAATTTTAGCTAACAGGCTGTGGCAGACAAATATAGGTGGGTGAACCTAGCAGCTTTCTTGTACTTGTATTTGCAAGTTACATAATGAGAATACAACAATACAAACCACTTCCTTTAAGAAGAAGAAAAGCTGAAAGAAAAATTTTGAGAATGTATAAGAGCTGCCCCATAAGCCTTTTTAGTACTGTTGGTCCAAATTGACTGACCAACATTGAAATTAATATTCCCCACTCAGCCAGAAGTGTGTAGGGATGGCTGTTTTCTCCACTCGGGCCCCTGGAAACAAGTGGTAAAACAAATGGATCTGTGAATGAGAGGAAGCATCAGCTAACTTGTTGAATTTCTCAGTGATGTTTTTTTTTCCTGAAAATGAGAGATTAATGCAGTAACTGTGCAGCACTAGCACCCTATATAAGGATTACACCTTCATAGGTTTCGAAAATTCTGGAGCACTTGAACAACCACCTAGTTGTTTGAGTGAAACAGTAACTTCTAGTTGTAGAACATATCCTGCCATACCACTGAGGCCACCTAAATAGACATTAATTATAAGAATGTAATGTCATTCTTAGCTTATTTGGACTGAGACTCAGGCCATGGAGCTAAAAAACAGCAGTCCTTGCTGTAAGCCTCCATGCCCAGTCCCCTGGAAGTATCTGTAAAGAGGTATTGAGCCTGCTGGGAGGAAGGTCACTTACAATGCAAGAGGGAAACCCCATTGAAACTTGCTAAAACTGGTGCCAAATGATGAGGTCATCCTTCACCCTAAGGGTAACCCTGACCTGATGATGCTTATCCTGATCACCATCAAGAAGATTAGCTATAGATCTGGTAAAAGCTCTGCCAGGTGCTATGATCCTGCCAGCAAAACAAATGGCTCTTTCTCAAAGTTGAGAAAGCCCAATAGCTCCATTGATGCTGAAACTCTAACTTTCTGGCCCATGTGATATTTGTCTATATTGCTGCTGATGTGTGAAATCTTGCCAAAGAGTAAGCAAAAAAATATAAAGCATACATGTGAGTGAGTTAATTTGGCAACTGAGATTGAACGCTTGCCAATTTCCAGGGATTAATGACACAAGTTCTATAATGCGTATTTTACGTTTAAAGAACTTACTTAGATAACAGTTAAAGTTTATATATGTACTCCCAAGTGTTGTCAGTGGTGTTTATATTGGATTAATGGTAATAACGTCAATATTTTTACTTGTATTGTTACTATTATTTTTTATCATCATTTCTATTAATCTATTAATTTATTAATTTAATTTAAGTTTAGGTTTGATTTTTTTCCATTGTCTTATTTCTTCAGCATACATATACACATATATATTTTTAGTATATATAAGACCTAGAGCGAACCACTTGTTAGCAATTGAATAGGAGGCTCTAAATAAAAATCTGCCTAAGCAGCAGAGACCTCCAAAGCAGACACCCAAGCAACCGCTACCCCAAAACAAAACACGTGCAACACATAACTCACAAAGCCAGTGTGCCGAACAGTCACAGCCCTTAAGGCTAAACAACTCACCTGATACACTTGTAATAGGTGACTCTATCATCAGGCACACTGACGTCCCGCTCACCAGGCTGAACAAGGAGAAGGTCACGGTGAGCTGCCTGTCGGGTGCTAGGATCCGCCACATAACACAAGCACTCAGGTCACTCCAAGGCAAGTACAAATATGACTCAGTCATTGTCCATGCTGGTGTGAATGACCTGAGACGTACCTCCCTGGACTACATGAAAAGAGAAATAGAGGAGCTCTCTGAGCATGTAGCCCAGGCCGGTATGACCCTGACCTTGAGTAGCATTTTACCCTCACCAAGAATGATGCCGCAATATGAAGACAAGATGATCAATTTCAACAATTGGCTTAAGTGTTGGTGTCATTCAAAGGGGATCCAATGCCTGTCAGCCTGGGATGACATGCTCGACAAGCCACGATGCTTAGCTAGGGACGGCTTGCACCTGACACCCCTGGGCTTTCGGATATTGGCAAAGGCTCTTGCTACCCCCATAGTGCCTTTTTTAGGCAAGGCTCAAAAGACAAACCCATCTCCATAGGTATCACAAGGGATAAGAAACTAAGAGTAATGCTACTCAACGCCAGAAGTCTAAACCTCAAGATGCACGCACTCGAAACTCTCCTTAGCATGAAGAACATCGATATCTGTGCAGTAACAGAAACCTGGTACAAGGCTCCCGAGAGCACCACAGCACTACCAGGTTATACCTCATACCATGCTTTTTGGCCCCAAACCTTGGACCAAACCACAAAAGGAGGGGGAGTATCAATATCCGTCAAAGATACCCACACCTCCAGGTTGGTGGCACAGCACGAAGCATCAGAGACTATCCATGTGCAACTAACTGTGGGTAAAACTGCCTTCCAGTTTATAGCCTGCTACAGACCACCCTCCCAAACACAGGAACCCCACTTGGCCTTCCTGAGAATACTGGAAAATATGAAGGTCTCTCCAAACACCATTATATTGGGTGACTTCAACTACCCAAACATAGACTGGGAGCATTACTCTAGCTCCAACACCCTAGCCCAAAGGTTCCTAGAATTTATAAACTCAAATGCTATGGAACAACTTGTTACCACTCCCACAAGAGGGGAAAACATACTGGACCTGATCATCACCAACATGGGGACACTATGCTCCAGACCAGAAGTGTATCCCTCACTGGTAAGATCAGACCATAAACTAATCTCACTGGATATTCACATCCTGACCCCACACCCTGCCCAGAAAACCACAGTGAAAAACTTCTCTAAAGCAAATTTCACACGCCTCAAAACTGAGGCGAAATCCTTCAAAGCCCCCGGGCCTGTGGAAAATACAGCCCAGACCGCAGAATCCTTTATAAACGCATTCTATGAACACCTTCAGGAATGCATGGATCATGCAATCCCAAATAAAACCAAGACCCAATCCTCCAAAGGCAGATGTCCTGTCTGGTGGACCCCAGCCATAAACAAACTATACAATAGAAGGAGGAAGCTACTACATGATAGAGCAAAATCCCAAAAAGGGAAGGCATCTCTGATCAGTATTAGCAAAAAACAATGGGCACTCATAAAATTGTCTAAGGCCAGCTTTGAGAGAAAAATTGCACAGGACACTAAGGATAATCACAAGGCTTTCTTTAGTTATGTGAGGAACCTGGGTGGGAATTCCCAGATATGCTCAGAATTAGTCCAAAATGACAAAAAATACACCGAGCCCACAGACATTGCCAACATCCTAGCTGACAGGTTCAGTGCAAACTTCTCCCCCCTCTCCCCACCAAAAGGGCAAATATCTATCCCAACAGAGTGCTGCCCCCCTGACATCTCAGATGCTCAGGTAAGAGCCGCCCTCTCCAAAGCAAAAAACACAGCATCAATGGGACCAGATGGTGTCCCGGGCTGCGTCCTACATGAACTCCAAGAAGATCTAAACCCAAACATAAAACTACTGTTCAATCTTAGCCTTACTACAGGATATGTACCCAAAGAGTGGCGTACAGCAACAGTGGTCCCTCTCCACAAAGATGGTGCCTCAATGGATCCTGGAAACTATCGCCCCATAAGCCTGATTAGCTTGGTCTGCAAAGCTATGGAAAGGATCATCATGGACCTCATAAATATAGATATTGGGGACCTACAGACACTGGATCCTACCCAGTTTGGCTTTGTTAAGGGCAGATCCTGCCTCTTAAACCTGGTTAATTTCTTTGAAACAGTCACCAAGGCCATTGACGAGGGGAAGGTGGTCCACACAGCCTACCTGGACCTCGCAAAAGCCTTCAATACAATACCCCACTCAGGCATTATAGATAAGCTCACCAGCTTAAATATAAATCCCTATGTCACTAGATGGGTTGCAAACTGGCTCAAGGACAGAACCCACATGGTTAGAATTGCTGGAGCCATGTCAGACTCCAAACCAGTTACAAGTGGCGTCCCACAAGGCTCAGTCCTGGGACCTCTCTTGTTCGGTATATATTTCTCAGTGGTACAGGCCAACATGGAAGGACTGTGGCTGACCAAGTTCGCAGATGACTGCAAACTGGGCGCCATAATCAACTCTCCAGCTGACACAAGCATCCTCCAAAAGGGCCTCATAGAAACAGACAACTGGTGCCAGAACCATGGCCATAAGCTAAACGCCAAAAAGTGTATAGTCATCCTCGTTGGCAAAAACAAAGTGCCCACAAATTACCACATAGGTGGTAATCCATTAAGTACAGAAGAAGTAATTAGGGACCTGGGGACCCAAGTTGATAGCAATCTGTCATTTGACAACCACG
Organism: Protopterus annectens; assembly: GCF_019279795.1. Classification (NCBI taxonomy): domain Eukaryota; kingdom Metazoa; phylum Chordata; order Ceratodontiformes; family Protopteridae; genus Protopterus; species Protopterus annectens. The sequence goes on along the minus strand of NC_056732.1, from coordinate 866,964,790 downwards.
TGGCCAAAGTGGTTAGAAAAACATTTTAGATAGCCCACCTAATCATGAAGGGATTCACATCTAGATCAGGGGAGGTCATCGTACCTATTTACTCATCCCTCATCAGGCCCATAATTGAGTACAATACCCTTTTTGGGATGTACCTTACCAGACACCTGCAGCAACTGGAAAGACCCCAAAAGTACCTCACCAAGAGATCAAAGGGCTCAAACAGATGCCATATGCTGCCCGGTTAAAGAAACTCCAGCTCTACTCAGTGGCATACTGCCTGCTCAGAGGCGATCTGTGCCTGATGTATAAAGCCATGTCCAACCCGGAATTAATGGACATGCTGCACCTCAGAAAATCCAAATCCCATCGAGCTACACGCTCGAGAGACTTGAACCTCAGCACTGAAATAAATAGGACATGCTGGAGGGACAGATTCATAACCCAGAGGCTCCCTTCACTCTGGAATAAAATCCCAGTCCAGGTTAGGTAGAGTCCCACATTGACTGTCTTAAAGAGGAATCTTGATGAGTGGATGGGAGATCGTAGGTTTACCCCGGCTATCACTTCTGTGTCACTGTTAGACAGAGGCACAGTATACTAACCTCAAAAAAAGGCATAGCAAAATTAATTTAAAATGGGTGGCGAAAGCCAAACACACTCTGGCTAGGCTTATAAATGCCCTAGGGTAGATAGCCTAGTATGAACCTATGAACCTATATGATAACAAAATTTATATTAGATAAGTTGATGCAGCTTCGTTGCAACTACCTAAGTGGTAGTTAAGCCTTATAAAGAAGGATGTTTAACAATAGCAGTAACGAGCTTTTACGATAAAAAAGAGCAAACACCATAAGAGTTGAATAACCATAGTACATGTATATGTTTTATATTTATTATGTTTCACAATGTTTTTATACGTACGGAATAGTATATTTTTAGTGTGTGTTCCACAAGTGAGGTAGTCTATAAATGAGACAGTTTAGATACAATTATATAACAATGTATCTATTAGGTAGATACAAAATGTACGTTTTTGAAAACAGTGAACCAATAGCAACAACGTTGGCTCGTGCAAGTGTCTCGAGATTAGGTTTAAATTAAGTGCCTCACTGAGAAAAGGCTATCTGACGATTTTATCTGAGGAAGTTGGGTAATGTGTACTCGACGAAAAGTGTATTTGTAATTGAACGCTTAATAAACAATAACCTTTTTTTACATAGCTTCACAACCAAGTCATTGTATTTTGGAGACTTACAGTGAGGAACCAGGAGTTTGTGTTATTTTTTTGTGAGCAGTTCATACGAAAGCCCTCAGCTGGGTGAGCAAAATGATGCTGACAACAAGTGTCTAACTTGAGTAGTTCCTGAGACATTGTAAGTTGTTTACAAAATATTACAAACTTAATAGTTACTGTGTTTACTCTGACATATAAATACCAGTTTAAGACCAAGAACATAAAGAATACTACCACTATAAAAGTAGTTTATGCTGAAGAGTTTGCCATTTATACTTCTATATTAACACGTATGGTTTCAGCGATATATGAACATGTCTTTGAAATGTGAGGGCATAAATTGATTATATCTAAAACCTTAGGCTCCTTTCATTGCAAGTTACAGTGCACAATTCCAGAGCTCCCTTTGAGGGAATGAGTTAAGAAATTATCTAGATAGTGGATCACAGCCTGATGGGTGATCTCTTTTGATAGCACCACTGTAAAGCTGTGCTTAATGTTTCCAAATCAGTGCAGGCCACTGTGAACACCATAGCCTTGTTGATGTGAAAGAAAAATGTTCCTTTGAAAAATATCCTTGAAAGGTGCCACTCTTGTTCCCAGATCAAAAACAAGCAGACACAATGGCTAAATTGCACAACCAAGGGTTGGGAAACGTCTTAATGGCAGCTATAACATCAGCCATGGATAAGTTTTGTATGGCAAATTTATCCCTTCCTTTTTCTTAGGTACCAATACAATTAGGTACAAGCGAAAAAAAAAAAAAAGAACGGAAAGGGTGGCCAACAAAAGGATCCAGAACTCTGCCTACCAAAATCTCCTTGTTAGGGATATTATTAACCACTGCTTCCTTCCCCATCATGGACTTTACATTTTTACATCTAGAGGAGGAGACAACTAGCCAATGACTTCAATGGGAATGCAAACAAAGAAAGAAAAGCCTTCCCACAATTCCTGCTTAACTGAGGAATGTTGGTAGAAATGTAAAAACTAAGAAAGAAGTCCAACATTAACCAAAGAGTAGGAGCTGTTACCTGCATGCATGCCTCTAAAAAACATGTCTTCCTCTGCCTAACATGGTGGGCATGGGTGTGCTACTTTGATTTTTAACAACTAAAATGCCTGAAGGAACTTTAATGACTACTTTATTGACTGTGCTGAGGGAGGTCTGATGTTCTTTTAAGCAGTTTTTAGAGCAAGGAGGTTTTTAACACTAGAAGATGTTTCCAAATGCTCACAAACTGCTACTGATAAGGTATCTACCTCTAAAGAGCCCTTCCATTTCTGTCAATGAGGCATCTTGGCCAAGCAGGAATCATCCATACTAGATGGCTCTGGATCATTCGGTGCACTCCTCTTTACTGTGAATGGTGCAGATCAGTGTGTATATTGTACCTAGTCAGCCCCTCTAGTCAGAGAACATGTGCAGATAAGTTATTGAGCACATGTGAGATCAGTGCCATTATGTATAGACAGTCAGTGTGAGTGCTAGCTTGAATGGAGATGCATGTGTGAGTGTGTTAGAAGTAATGAGTCTAACACATAAGACATAACACGTAAGCATATGAAGGTTGAAGTATATGTTCCAGTTACAGCTCCTGATGTGTTTATGTACAATAAATGACTTGAACCCATCCCGTGCCTCAGTGTCTAATTTGAATACATGGGACATGTGAAAAATATTTCAGAATGGGATCTGAAGTTGAAGCAGCTTGCAAACCAAGATGCATGCAGTTAGAAGTGGAGTAATATCCAGGCGATAACTTGCAAACAGGTCAGTGGTTATTTAAAGGTACTTAAATGTGTTTAAATGATTTAAAGTTGCCAAACATGTGACATAGCATTCAAAGTGTTTAAAATTATTTCCGAGTTATTCAAAATGTCCATAATAGTGACATAATGATTAAAGTGCTTGAAATAATCTCCAAAGGAATTAAAATGTTTGAAAGTATTAAAATGTCTGATTTTTTTCACAATGCACGACTTTTTCACAGTGACTAAGATTTTTCAAAGTGTTCGTAGTGTCTGGAGTGTTTGAAGTACTTGTAGTGTTAAAACAAAGTATTTTCAGAGAGATTGTTGTGCATTTGAACAAAATTACAAGTACTATGTCTATACTTATCTTTAAAAGAAATGTGTTATTATGGCAGAAGGATTATGCAGAAATGAACCGTTGGTACTTGATAATAATATTGCTGAGAATTGGCAAGTATTTGAGCAAGAATATGATATTTTCATACAGGCTCCATTTTCTGAAAAAGATGCATGTACAAAAGTATTTGTACTTCTCAATTGAGCTGGCTCAGAAGGTATTTAGTGAGAATGTTCATTTGTGTATGCATCTGCTCTGTATGCAGGGGAGGGGGAGAACTGCCATATTGTGATACAGGCTGAAACATAGGAAGACCCTGAGTGCTTAAAACATAAATTTAGAGAAATATATAACCCTCAAATGAATATTACAATGGAAAGGCACAAATTTTACACAAGAAACCAAAAGCCTGGTAAAACTATTGTAGCATATATCACTGACTTCAGGACTAAAGCAAAAACATGCAGATTTGGTGAGCTACGAGATGAATTGATAAAAGACCGTCTTGTATGTGGTATTAATAATGATGTGGTGTGAAAGATTTTGCTTCAAGATAGTGAATTAACATTAAGCAAAGCCATAGAGATTTGTTAAATGCATGAGACTACAGAACAGCATACAAATATGCTCACGAATGAGAAAGGCATGTTTTCAGTATCTGCTAGAGCAAATGTTAATTGCGTACAGCAGCAGAAAGTTAAGATGAAAAAGAAATATAAACCGAAGGGAGCCACACCTGACCTCATCGTTAACTGTCACAATTTTGGAGGCAGTCATGAACTTAAATGGGAAACGTGTTTAGCATTTGGTCAGCAACGTTACACATATAAAATGTGGAATCATTTCAAAATGCTTTGCCAGTCTAAAGTGTCACAGACTTATATTAAAAGAGAGTATCCAAAGAAGCAGTTAGATAAGACAGAGACTGTAGCAAACTCCGAGTGCTGAGACAAACTTTCTCTAATGATGGTGTCTCTGTGATTAGTGAAACAGTTAATACAGTAGACTATCAGTTGTCAGCAAAGACTGAAATATTTTGTACTGTACAAATTAATGAGAAACCTGTAGAGCTTAAAGTAGACACTGGATACAAGTGCATTGTTATATCAACACAAATGTTTGCTAAAGTAAAAGCTGGTGAGAAAATTGATTCAGCAAAGTGTGCAAAATTAGTTGCTTATGGTCATGAAAAGATTCAGTAGTACCAAATGCAAAGAACAATGGAGTGAACAAGGCTCAACTTTTGAGAAAACATCAGTCACAAAAGTTGCACTATGATAAGACCATTAAATCCCTTAGACCATTACTACAAGGAGAAGTTGTGAAAATGCAAACGTCTGAGAATACGACCGCGTGGGAATCATGAAGAACATTTATGAGGAACCTAGGTCTTACATCATACAATCAGAAGGAATGGATTTTAGATGGGATCAAAGACATCTGTTACCTGTCTCCGAACCAGTGACACAGCAGATTGCCTGTAGCAATGACTCTAATTCCCAGAGTTACTCTACACCTGTTTGAATTTGAAAGGATAGCGGCCATCCTTCAAATAATTTTGATGTAATCCTTGATGTTTCATTTGTGAAAGAATCTCCAGATAGTGTCCCTGTTGCTAAACCCAGTAAAAGTTTCTATGTTACCAGATCTGGTAGAATATCCACACCAAATCCAGAATACACAGTGACTTGGACTTGAACTCAGTTTTGTTTGTTAAAATGTTAACATATTGTTCAGCTCTCAAAATATGTTTGTTCTCCTATTTTGCATGTCAAACAAAATTAAAGAAGGAGGATGTAGATCAGTGTGCATATTGTACCTAGTCAGCCACTATAGTCAGAGAGCACATGCATATAAGTTACTTCGCATGTGCAAGATCAGAGTCATCTTGTATAGTCAATCTGTATGAGTGCAAGCTTGAATGGAGATGCACATGTGAGTGTGTTAGAAGTAATGAGTCAGTTGGTAGAATATGAAGTTCAGAGTCTATGTTCCAGTTACAGCTTCTGATGTGTTTATGTACAATAAATGACTTGAACCTATCCCGTGTCTCAGTGTTTCATTTGAATGCACAAGACATGTGACAAACGGGTCAGAAGTAGCACAGAGCTGTAATACTTCCCCAGCAACCTCATCAAAAAAGGACTAGGCATGAAGACTGATCTGGTTCCAATGTTCATCCAGCTCATCTAGGGAATCCTTAGTACCTAGATAGTAGAAAAGAAAAAAATATATTAACTTGATTAAATAAGTAACAATAAACCTAATGAAAAAAATAAAAATCCAAATTGACAACTCCAAAAAAAATGTACAGAATGACAATGATCTCCCACTAAAAAGCCTACCTAAACCTCAGAGTGAACCCAGGGCCATTGCTACCAAAAGGACAGTATTACAAAACTAACAAGCATACCTCTCTCCTATCCCCTGTTTCCCTGGATGTCTCCAATTGTGTCTCAGATTTTTTAATCTATCCCTCCAGATCCCTCCTAAGTTTTGTGATTTGAGGAGAAAAGATGCTGCTGCATTACACTTAATAAATAAATGACAATAATTAGAGTTATGGGCTTCTGACACTTAAATGGTAATTAATATTCTCTTATTCTGTGAATTTTTCAAGTTTAATAGCACCAATGTTTGATGGGGTGCCTTGATTCCCCTTGACTACTAGCAAAACTGAGCCAATCTCTGGCTTTCCAAGTATTTGAAAGTTACCGAACAAGTGGTTTTATTTTCAGAGATGACTGCTTTTTTTTTCAAATACTTATATGTTTAAATCTGTCCCTCATGAGTCCCCCTAAACAGCAAATTATGGAGGAAACATGATAAATTTCTTAATAAATAGTAACACCAAGAGTGGTGTAAAATTGTTTACTAGCACAAGATGATTTAATGAACCAGATATGAAGTATATGAAAAGGGAACAAATGAACTAAAATTTCTTAATGAACTTCCCTGCTGCTAGCTTAGAACTTGAGTCCCTAAAGAGTGTCCCAAATGTCAAGCATTAAGCTGCTTCAGCCATCATGATTACCTTGAAATTGGCCCTAATACTTGGATTGAGGAATAACTACGATAGGAGGACGCGAAAAACATCGGAACTCCCACTGGTTGATTTAATTTAAATCTCTACAAAATCTTATTTATTGTTGACTGAGGAAGTGTTTGACAAGATATACAACATGCAGCATTAGGCAGGTGGAGCCATCCTCCTGTATCACTGACCAGTCAGAAGCAGCTGTAATAACATTGCCACGGAACAATGCTGGGGAATGCATGAGGGGGTCAGGTGTCCATGTTCCATCTGCAGCCAATAAAATGTTAAATTGTTTGTATGCTATTTTATTTTAAATAATTATATGGAATACCCCAGCATGTCAGACAACTGCAGAAGCAATAGGCTAATAAATAAAATAGGAGACAAGACCTCCAAGAAGTATAGTAAGGAAAAATGAGGATTGTTCTAAAACAAAGAAAATTGCCTATCAACAAGGATCATGCCATAATCAATACATCTCTGGCCTAAGCCAGGGCAACATTCATAATGCAGCCCTACACTAATCCTACCCATAAAACAGTACCTTCTACATACAACTGAAATAATCTCTCACCCATTAAAAAGGCTACCTGAAAAATTCACACATAAGTCAGGAACTACAGCTTAGGAAACAATATCTCAAAAATGCATAGTTAAACACCACTGTCATTCATACCACAGATGTACACACACCAAAAACAGAAGCCATACCTGACCAAGTGCTGCCAACTTCTTACCCTAAAAAGTCACTGGGCAATACAATGTTCAACAATTCCAATGGTTAATGATTCCTTTGTCTTTTTATCTTGGACTACTATATCTGACTTTATTGTATCTACTTTCTGAACTGTTGTTATTGGATGATCCCATGTGGTATGAACTTCATCAGTGTATGTAATGCTTTGTGGTTCATGTTTTCAGCACTTCTCAGGTACTTTTATATTACGGTGTTTACAAACTCTCCATTGCAACAGTCTTGCGACATTTTAGTACCTTACATTGTACAGATCCTCAGCTATGACTGTATCACACCAGACAATGAGATGTGTACTATTTCCAGCTCTGCTTTATAGAACCTGCATTTGTCTTTTCCTCTGACTTTTTATACCAGCATGTATGTACCTTGTTACGTTGGGACACAGTTATTAACCTTTCAACCTGCGCCTGCCACACCCCCTGCTACTTATACATAAAAACTCTGAGATCGCACTACAGTGAGAGAAAGGGTAAATTTCCCGATCACCACTGTAGTGCGATCTGTATTAAAATGTAGAAAGTCACAAAAGCGAATCACAAATACACTACAGCATTCACTGTTGTGACTTTCTACATGTATTTGTTTGTTCTTTCAATACTATTGAATGGGGCATTTTGGACTACCTGGGAGGCAATGAAGAGTTACCGAATAGCTGGGTAACTACAGCAGAGCTAGTAAGGGAGACTGCTAGGAAGGTCCATGGTGTGACATCTGGACAGAGGAAGGAGGACAAGGAGACATGGTGGTAGAATGAGTAAGTACAGGAGAGTATACAGAGGAAGAGACTGGCGAAGAAGAAGTGGGATTGTCAAAGAGATGAAGAAAGTAGACATGAGTATAAGGGGATGAGGCACATGGCAAAGAGAGAGGTGGCAAAGGCTAAGGATAAGGCATATAGAGAGTTGTATGAGAGATTGGACACTAAAGAGGGCGAAAAGGACCTGTACCAATTGGCTAGACAGAGGGACAGAGCTGGGAAAGATATGCAGCAGGTAAGGGTGATAAAAGGCAGTGAGGGAAACATACTCACAAGTGAGGAGAGTGTGTTGAGTAGATGGAAAGAGTACTTTGAAGGGCTGATGAATGAAGAGAATGAGAGAGAGAGAAGGTTGGATGATGTGGGGATAGTGAATCAGGAAGTGAAGCAGATTAGCAAGGAGGAAGTAAGGACAGCTATGAAGAGGATGAAGAATGGAAAGGCTGTTGGCCTAGATGACATACCAGTGGAAGCATGCAGGTGCTTAGGAGAAATGTCAGTGGAATTTTTAACCAGATTGTTTAATGAAATTTTGGAAAGTCAGAGGATGCCTGAGGAGTGGAGAAAAAGTGTTTAAGGGTGATGTGCAGAGCTACAGTAACTACAGAGGGATACAATTGATCAGTCACAGCTTGAAGTTATGGGAAAGAGTAGTAGAAGCTAGGTTAAGAAGGGAGGTGATGATTGGTGATCAGCAGTATGGTTTCATGCCAGGAAAGAGCACTACAGATGCAATATTTGCTCTGAGAGTGTTGTTGGAGAAATACAGAGAAGGTCAGAAGGAGTTGCATTCTGTCTTTGTGGACTTAGAGAAAGCATATGACAGGGTGCCTAGAGAGGAGTTGTGGTATTGTATGAGGAAGCCAGGAGTGGCTGAGAAGTATGTAAGAGTGGTGCAGGATATGTACAAGGGTAGTGTGACACTGGTGAGGATTATGGTGGGAGTGACAGATACGTTTAAGGTGGAGGTGGGATTACATCAAGGCTCAGCTCTGAGCCCTTTCTTATTTGCAGTGGTGATGGACAGGTTGACAGATGAGATTAGACAGGAGGCCCCGTGGACTATGATGTTTGCAGATGACATTGTGATATGTAGTGAGAGTAGGGACCAGGTTGAGGAGACCCTGGAGAGGTGGAGATATGCTTTAGAGAGGAGAGGAATGAAGGTCAGCAGGGCTAAAACAGAATATATGTGTGTAAATGAGAGGGAAGGTAGAGGAATGGTGAGGATGCAGGGAGTAGAGTTGGTAAAGGTGGATGAGTTTAAGTACTTGGGATTAACAGTTCAGAGTAATGGTGAGTGTGGAAGAGAGGTGAAGAAGAGAGTACAGGCAGGGTGGAATGGGTGGAGAAGAGTGTCAGGAGTGATTTGTGACAGACGGGTACCAATAAGAGTGAAAGGGAAGGTCTACAAGAGGGTAGTGAGACCAGCTATGCTATATGGGTTAGAGACGGCAGCATTGTCGAAAAGGCAGGAGTCAGAGCTGGATGTGGTAGAGTTAAAGATGTTAAGATTTGCACTGGGTGTGACTAGGATGGACAGGATTAGGAATCAGTATATTAGACGGTCAGCTTAGGTTGGACAGTTTGGAGACAAAGCAAGAGAGGCGAGATTGCATTGGTTTGGACATGTGCTGAGGAGGGATGCTGGGTATATTGGGAAAAGGATGCTAAGGATGGAGCTGCCAGGTAAGCGGAAAAGAGGAAGGCCTAAGATGAGGTTTATGGATGTGGTGAGAGAGGACATGCAGGTGGTTGGTGTGACAGAGCATGGTGCAGAGGACAGGAAGAAATGGAAACAGATGATTCGCTGTGGTGAACAGCTGAAAGAAGATGTTGATGATGTAAATCGAACAAAGTCCATTTGCCCATTTGATAGTAAACCACCCCAAATGCATGGGTCCCTATTAAATGTTGGCATTTGGCAGGAAAAAAATGAAAACCCGGAAAAGAGTGAATCTCAAAAATTGTTCATCTCCTTTAAACTTCTTTTTGCAGGGGTGAGACCAGCCCTCCAATGAAGAGAGGCAAGCTACCCACACTCCCCAAACTTATATACACACACACATATATAAATATATATATATATATATATATATATATATATATATATATATATATATATATATATATATATATATATATATATATATCTACCAGCTCTGAGATTGCCATACCTTGAAGAAAAGGGAACATTTCCAAGAAATGGGATTTCAGACTTAGTATATGTAACTCCGTTCATTTGGCCATTCAATCTCCACATTTCAGGACTTGCAGACATTTTAAATGGTTACCCAAATGGACCTTTTCAGACCAACACCTATATCAACACATACAGCTATGTCTCATGGAGCCTTCCTTTCTGAGCATATAAGGCAAGCCACCATACAACCCAACATTCTAGTCAGTGAAGACTCCATTGTGGGTGTCACTGCTGTCCCTCTCACCAGGCTAAGTAAGGGCAGAGTCCCAGTCAATTGCTTGTTAGAGGACAGGACAAGCCACATTATGCACTAATTCAGGTCACTGAACCACAAGTACCAGTTTGTGCAGTCATAGTCCATGTGGGTGTAAATGATCTGATATGTACCTTCCTAGAATATATAAAGAGATGCATCACTGAGCCCTCCAAATATATGCCCCAGGCTGAAATGAACCTAATATTGAGCACCATTCTACCTTCTCCAAGGAGGATAACACAATACAAACAGAAGATAACTGAAGAATATGGTCAACAGACCACACTGCTTTGCCATGGAATCTCTCCACCTCTCCTCTGTAGGCTCTTGAATATTAGTGAAAACATTGCCCTTCCTTATAGTACCTCTTTTAAGCAAAACAAAAAAAAAATGATTCCAACATAGAAAATTAAAACCAAGAAAATCTAAAGATGTTACTGCATAATGCTTGAATTCTAAACAAGAAATTCACTTCCTACAAGCTCTACTCACCTTAGAGAATTCTGATGTCTGTGCACTCAATGAGACATAGTTTAAAACAATAGAGAGAACCCTGCAGTGTAAGGCTATGGCCCAGCTACTACAGTTAGGGAGTAAAGGAGGTGGTGTCCTGATTTACATAAAAAAATAAATATACCTCAAAATTGTCAAACATGACAATGCACTTGAGCTTCTTCATATTCAAATAATTTTATTTATTTATTTATATTTGTTGACCGGGAGTGTCTGACTGGACGTAGGTTCATTTTCAGCGCTGGCCCGGGGAGAAAAGCTCCACAGTTAAAATAAACAGACAGTAGTTACACTGGATTACATAGCGATTAACAATTTACATAGCAATTACTTACAACATATTTACAGATGAAGAACATAGTACATCAGTAGACAACTAGAATCTTTATCTGTGAAGTACATAACAGACATTAACAAATGTTACAAGAAGAAGTTGACATTAACAAATGTTACAAGAAGAAGTTCCTGCTGTATAAGTACTAGGCTTATGAGCATCTGAGCTTGCTATAATCAAGGTAGTTAGTGGAGTGGAAAGAAAGGTAGTGGTTGGATGGGGTGGGTGATATTAGAGTTGGAGTTGCAAGGGCATAGCCAGCATGTTTTTAGGTGTGCTTTTAGTAAAGTTTTGAAGTGGGTGCATGATGGTACGGAGGTAATTGCGAGTGGGAGGGAGTTCCATAATTTGGCTATGGTGCAAAAGAATAGTGCTTCACCAGCAGAGTTATTGGCTTTAGTGATCTGCTAAACCCCATCCAACCCAAGTCATGGGTCCCCCTCTATGATCCAGGAAATCCATGTCAAGTATTTAAGCTTATTGTAAACATACCCCATCCAACCCAATACCATATTTATGTTCTCCTGTAACTAATGTACAGGGTTTGAATCTGGTTAAATTAACTAATCTGCCATCGTTAAGTAGGGCATTTTACACACACACCACCCACACACACACACACACACACACACACACACACACACACACACACACACACACACACACACACACACACACACCCCATTCTAGAATCCAGAAGCAAAGCACCTTACCGCTCATGCTACTGATATGGAAGAAGTAAGAAGGGTCATGTGTTTAAAATCCAAGTGTGGACATGGAATAGAAGACACAACCAACAGTACGTGCATGCGGATGAAGGACAAGATTTAAAAGCTGCATGCACAGAGCATTCTTAAAGACAAATGCCCTTACAGAAGACGTAATTTTTTAAAATTTTACATTAAAAAGTAAATGTTGTGGTAGCCCCCATGGCCAGCGGTCTCCTCCCAGTGAACTGGGGGTCCTAGGTGACTGCCTAGGTGACCTACTACTAGATCTGGCTCTGGGCAGAAACAATAACTGGTGTCACAGACATGGACTAAAACTAAGTGCTAAGGAATGCATAATAGTATCCTTCAGGAAGTTGGTCACCACTGATAGCTATCATATTGGCAACACACCTGTAAGAGCTGACCCACTTGTCAGGGACTTGGATACACAGATAGAGAGTAATATAGTCTTTGGTCATTTCATGTCTACAGTAGTGAGAAATCAGTCTGTGCTGTGTAACTTTTTCACAAAAGAATGGCATCTAGGTCCAGTGAGGTTATTGTTCCACTGTCTTCAGCATTCATCAGACCTATCATTGAGTACAATGCTTACTTTTATATGTACCTAACCAGGCACATTCAGCAATTAGAATGTCCCCAGAGGCTCTTCACTAACAGGGTACATGCTGTAAATAATAAACCCTATGAAAACTGCCTCAAGTTCCTTTCCCTGTACTCAGTCTCCTGCAGGCTTTTTACGGCTGATCCATGCCTAGCATACAAGGCATCATCAGACTCCTACTCTGATGGACCTCCTGCATAGTCACAAAATAAACAGCACCAGAATTACTCAGTCTAAAGACATAAACCTTGCCTATGATATAAATAGAACCTATTGGAGAGACAGGTATGTATCCCAGTGATGACCCCTTCTCTGGAAGAGGCTCCCCATCCATGTGAATCAGAGTTCCTCTCTAAACCAATTCAAATGTAACTTGGACAATTGGAAGGTAAGCAGGAAATTAATTCCTGGTTTGGCACCCATGTCTCTAATGGACATAGACAACCTGTAAATGGTTCATCTCCTAGGCCCTAGCTTGTAAATTCTTCATCTCCCAAGCACCTGCTTGCACTTACCAAGGGTATCAGACGTTGCCAGAGATTTAGGATTCATGGCTAGACTTAAAAAAGCTCCAGTAGTCATTTTCCCAGTACACACCTATGGAACTATGAACCTATTAAAACCTTTCATAAGTTAAGATTGGATAAGGTCGGACAATATCCATGCAGTCCTACAATAAATGATACGTTTTTTCAGTATGACTTTATGAACTGTTTGATTTGTCGCCATTACTTATATTTTTCAAGATGACTGTAAACGTTGTCTTCATCAGTTCCAGTATATAATTTGTATTATTGTCTGAAGACATGTTATTAGTCTATAGTCCTAAGGATGGTTTGTAGTTTCACCTTTAAGAAGGAGTATAGATATTCTTGTTATCCTGACTTGTGTTTAACTGGGATGTGCATAAAAGTATTTTTTTACTTAAGCTTTAATCTGTAAAGACGGTAATGCCTTTAGCCTAAAGTTAGGTATTCCATCTGGTCCCAGGGTTTTCCACTTATATGTTTTTTTTTTTTAATTTTGTCCCAGTTTCTCTGTGTCTTTCTTCATTCTATTTTATATCATCTATATTACAACTTATTGTTTCTTTTTTTTTCCTTATAAGCATTTGATATCTTTGTTATGTTTAACAAGGTCTTTATAAATTTTTCTCCACAATGTATCAATTTCTTCTTTTTGGTGGAGTTTCTTTTCATTTTGCTTTGTTTCCCATTCTCTATAAAACCATTTTGGGTCATCACTGAATTGTTTATTTTTGTAATTGTCCTTTATATTTATCTGCGTACCTTCTAAGTTTTTTTTCTCGATCGGTTTATTATTGAAACTAGTGCATGATAAATCATAGTCTAAGTACTGTATGTTGCTTTTACCACATCTATCTGCCTATTATTTTTTGTCGACATGTTCTTTCTTCTAACAGTGATGCTTGTTGCCATAGCTACTTTATAGTTTTCTCTATTCACTGCTTCCATGGTGGCATTCTACTCATCCTCTTCCTTTGCTTTGATATTTTACATTTTTGTGGTAAAACTATACTTGTTGTTTGTTTCGCCACACAGTAACATATTCTATTTGTTTCTGTTATATTACACACATTTGCTTTGATATTCACAATTATATTGCAAATCTGTTTTATCATTCCTCTGAAATTTCGGTTTTTATTTACTTTCTGTAATCTATTTCTTTAACCACTATAATATTTTTATGTATTTTTAGTAAATCAAACAGGTTTTCCTTAGATCATTTTCTTCCAAACTGAGAGCACCTTTTTTGCTATTTCCTTTTCTTTCCCTTGATATGCAATTCTAAGTGGACTTTCATGCAAGCCTTATTTATTATTATTGATTTATTTTATATTTATTTACCAGGAAAGTCTGACTGGACACAGGTGTTTTTTCAGCCAAAGACCAGGGAGAAAAGTTCCAGTTACAGAAAATTAGAGCTTAACAAACATGTAAAAAAGATAAAGAAATATTAATTTCAGACATAACAGAAGTTATATATTTAGGCATTGTTGCTTTGATAGCAAGTAATAGATACATTTGTTTGTGTCTTTCGGCTTTTCCCGGTTAGGGGTCGCCACAGCGGAACTCCGGTCTGCTAATGATTGGCAGTAGAGTTTTACGTGCTGGCTTGCCAGGCCTAACACACAACCTTCAACGAAGGTACCCCTGTTCATGCATGTCGCCACACTGAAGATGGTCTGAGAATAGAACGGGCAACGTCTAACTGTGAGGCAACAACACTACCGCAGCACCACCACCGCAGTCTAAGTAATAGATACATAATGGTAGAAAATACAATTCTTTAGCTAGAGGGAAGACTCTAGAGCATTGCCCTGTGACATATCTTTTTCTGATGTATTCTGCTTCGTCACTCCTCCATCTAGGGCCTCATTGACCTATCAGCTGCCATTTTACCTCTGTCAGAGTTTCCAATATTTCCTGCTCTTTTCCTTGATGTTCAGTTTTAACTGTACTTTCATGTGAGTCTCCCACAGAAGTCTCAGGAACATTGGTCTGTTGTATATCTTATTCCATTTTACTTTCTCCAAGTCTTTTGGGTTTCTAATACCATGACGGGAATGGACACCATTCCTAAGTCAGGGTATTATTAAAGTTTATGAAATTAGTATTGTTTTATTTGACGTTAACCAAAAGTGGCCTTCACATCATCTGCAATGTGCTCAGAATTTTCATTCTGCTTATATTCTTCTGTTTAAATTCTCCAAGTCTTTGGGCTCTAATACCATGACAGGAACTGACCCCATTCCTAAGTCAAAGTATGATTAAAGTTCATGAAATTAGTATTTTTTCAGTCTTTGATGTCAGCCAAAAGCACTCTTTGTAGCACATGCAATGTACCCAGAACTGACTCCTTCTGCAAGTTATATAGAGTTACATGCATCTGTAGCACCTCTAAATAAGACTGCTTGTGAGACCCGTTGCTTCTACTACTATTGGAAGTCTCTGGGTATCTTTCTTCCACATTGCCCTCATTTCTGCCTGCAAATCCTGGTATTTATGCAGTTGCATCTGTCTGTCTGTACATAAAATATTGTAATCACTGGGTGTAGCAATTTCAATGACCAATACTAGTTCTGACTTCTTTTCATGGAGCACTATATCTGCTTTTCTCGCATCTGTTTTTGAAATGTTGTTAATCGGTAGTCCTATGTGATGTAAATCATGCTCTGTAATGTATTCTGGCTCATGTTTCCAACTACTTCTACATTTTAATGTTTGTATCATCCCCAATGCAACAGTCTTCCAACATTACTATGCTTTCAGTACACAGGTCCTCTGCCATTAGTGTATCACACCCAGCAACAAGACACACACCTGTTTTCAATTCTGTTTTACAGAAAAAGCATTTGTCTGTTTCCCCACATTTTGAATGGACTTTGAAAACCAATCTGTACATAACTCACTCTCCAGGGCTGCTAATATCAACAGTTCATCGTTTAGTATAAATTCACCTCTCCTTAACCATTCCTGCATCAAATCCTGATCAACATGAGGTCATTCCAGGAGCTTTATGTATTTGCAACTATATCTATGCATTTTCCACATTTCTTAACTTCTCATCTGATCCTTCACCTTATTGTCTTTCTTTTCATTTTTGGCACATTCAGTTGCTGCTGGATTTTTTTCTACTTCTGGTTTGGTATCACCTTTGAAGTTCTAGTATTTTATTTAACCTTGCACATTTTTACCCCAGTCTAATATCTCCTGATCCATACCTCCTTATTTGTCCCTTGTGGTCATCATCCTTGGACTAGAGGAAAGCTCCGTGGGTGCACCTGGAGACATTTGATATCTATGTAGTCTTCTGGCAAACACGTCTCCTTTGCAACCTCCCTGTGGATGACAATTTCTCTTGCACTGATTGCATCAGTTTGCCACTGAAGTCTTATCTCTTTTCATTATGTTATGGTTATGATTTTTCAAGGTTTTCTCTTCTCTTTATAAATATACTCATACATCATGAGTTTTATAGTAGTGCTACTTCTGATCAAGCAGTTTAATTTATTTCAACTTGCCATTAAGTATAAGAAATGTTTCTAATATTTGTTTAATGAACTTTTGCCAAGCATCTCAACGACAAAGAAAGTTAAATTACTCCATTGGTTACCTTTGCAAACCGAATATCAGGCACTGCCTAAAAGGCTTCTGGATCTGAAAGCAGATTATAATTTTATATGATGATGACATGAGATTAAACTGAGAGTTTGACCAACAAGGAAATTGTACTCCAAAAGACAAACAGACAAAAACAGTAATTTGTGGGTGAATTTTAGGTAGCTAATGTGAGCTTCTGTTCAAGGTATTGGGCAGGATTCACGAAGGCTTGCACGGAGTGTAAGAGACGTGCAACACTCCATGCAAGCCTCACGATCCAGGAACAGCCCTAAACTCCGTGTAAGAGACCAGCTAAAACGTCTCTTACACGGACTGGGCGTGGACATGCTAAATACCTCACTTGCATCCGAAAGGTATGCAAATGAGGTATATTAACGATCCACGAAGCAGAAACCAGTCCGTGTAGGAGACGTTTTAGCTGCAGATATGTACTCAGTTGACAACTGAGTACATTCCTGCAAAATCCACAACGGAGCGATGTCAGCTCCAAAAAAAGGTTGCATATGAGTCAGGCAGCATGCCAATGGCCAAATATGTGGCCATTGGCAAGATAACCCGATGCAAAAATATAAAAAAATATGTTTTTTTTTTCGGCAATCGCCGATGTTTAAACCCAGCGCAACCCCGCGCAAACGGGCTGCGCTGTATAAAAACATAAAAAAGAAGGTTATAAACCCACAAATGTGGGTTTCATGCAATACATGGAATGACAATGCAGGGACCAGCAGACCAAAACCAACATGGCCACCATGTAGTGGTTGCTAAGGGGGGAAGCTGAGTCTAAGACATGTAACTAAGCATTAGTAGGCAATCTCATGTAAATGAGGGTTAGGATACTGAATCTCACAGTCACATAGCAAATGAGCACGGTCTGAGTAGTGTAAGAGATACAAAAGGGGGAGGAATAGAGTAGGAGATAGGTGACATCACAGGGGGGAATGGTAGAAAGAAACACAGTTCATTGGAGGCCAGTGTAACATGACAGATGACAGGCACAGATCATGGAAAGAGGTGTGCCACTCGATAAGTCATGGAAAGACAAGAAATGGAAGGTGTACACTGTTACCTACACCAAAGTTTCTTGCTGGCCGTGCATGCGCACGTGTGCTCGCAATGAAGCGCGAGTAAGGCAGTGTGCATGCGTGTAAGGCTGTGTGAGCATGTGGGAGCGTGTTGGGAGATGTTTAACACTGTTTGCGCGGGTGTGCGTGCGTGGAAGGCAGTCTGAGTATGTTGGAGGCTGTTGGCAGACGTGTAACAGTGTTTGCGCGGGTGTACGCATGTCTAAACCTGAATAAGTAGATTCTTAACCGTGTAAGCATGTGTGCGCATGTGTAAGCCACTGTGAGCGTGTTTCAGATAGTATGCAAGTTGCTCCCCCCTGAGGAAACAGAGAGGAAAAAGGAAGCAACAGAATTAATAGGAAGCTAGCAGGGATAACTGCTGAAGCTAGCAGGCGAAAATAATTAGAAGCAGGCAATTACACAGGCAGAATAGTAGCCCAGCCCAGCACTTAAAACTCTGCAAACAGTAGTGCAGGATGTTTTCATTAAGAGACACTGCAAGACAGGAGTAAGCTAATAGAAGTGAAAACTGAAAAAGCTGAACTCAGAGCAGAAATGCTAGGGGCTGCCATAGCTGTCATAATGAGACATAGGCGACTTGCTGAGGGTGGTGACAATGTAGATGGTGCCAGACAACCCACAGTGAGGAGACGGAGAAGAGTGTACAGGCCCAGGGTCACCTACCATGGGTTACATGAGCTGGAGATAGTAGAGCGCTATAGAGTGGACAGAGAGCTCCTGCAGCAGATTGTTGAGCTGTGCAGGCCACGCCTCACACACAGAACCAACAGAGGGGAACCCATCCCAGTGGAAACCAAGGTATGTGTTGGCCTAAGAATACTAGCAACAGGTACCTTCCAGAGACCAACCGGCGATATGATGGGGATATCACAGGCATCAGCCTCCAGGGTACTACACCAGTTCCTGGATGCCATTTCAGCACATGTCGGTGATCATGTATATTTCCCCAATGCCCGTGAGGTATTGGCCAGCAATATGCATCTCTTCCAGCAAATAGCGGAATACCCTGAGGTACTGGGTGCTATAGACTGCACGCACATACGCATCAAAGCACCAGCAGGCGAGCGGGGTAGGGCCTACATAAACCGCAAGGGCTTCCCCTCCATCAACTGCCAGGTCGTGTGTGATGCCCAGGGCATAATAATGAATGTGTGTGCTGGCTGCCCTGGGAGTTATCACGATTCCCACATCTGGCATTTGACTCAGCTGTACCAGACATTTGCCAATGGGGACATCCCACACGGACACCTAGTGGGGGATGCAGGTTATGCACTGGAGCCGTGGCTGATGACACCCATCAGAAACGCACACACACCTGAACAGGAACGCCATAATGAGGCACACGCACAAACACGTAATGTGATAGAGCGTGTGTTTGGGCTGCTCAAGTCATGGTTCCGGTGTCTGGACACATCTGGTGGAGCCTTGCAGTACACACCAACTACATGTACCCAAATCATCATGGTATGTTCTATGCTACATAATATGATCTTGCGAAAACAGCTGCAGCAGGACCAGCATAGGGCCGGGCCAAACAGCCCCACCATTGCCAAGGCCATCACAGGCAGAGCGTGACTCGGAGGAGGAACAACCTGAGCCTGCCCCAGTAGGCAGAAGGAGGCGTGCCCAGTATGCCCTGGCCTTGGCAAAGAGGCAACGCATAGCACATACACTGGCACAGTAGGAACCCTGGGAATGATACCCCTCTCTGACTCACTCATATAGTAACAGGGATGCCTAACATGACATAACCTGCTCTCAAACATGTACAGGGAGTGTAGTATGTGCATCCGACAGAGGCAGCCCTGCAGCACCACCTGAGGCATGATTGCCATGTGTCAAGCAATGTAACAACATCTAGTATATGCAAATATGAAGACCCTGCCTAACATCTCACCCCACCAAGCATGATGCCACACTATGTAGACAAGAAGATCAAGTACAAAAATCGGCTGAAGTAATGCAGTCAGTCAAAGGGGAGCCAATGTGTCACAGGCTGGGAAGATATGCGGAGTACGACATGATGCACCACCTGCTAGGGGTGGCATGCACCTAGCATGCCATGCCCCATGGATACTGGCAAAGGCTGTCAGTACCCACAACATGCCCTGAATAGGTAAGTCGCAAAACACACACCCAACCTCATAGGTTCTACAAGGGATAGGAACCTAGATGTAACACTACCCCATGACAGATGTACAAACAGCAAGATGTGTGCAGTGTAAATGCACACAGTAAGGAGAATGTAGATACCAGTCCTGTAATAGAGAACTGGGCAAGGCTCACAGCAGCACCCTAACAGTACCAGGTCACACCTCATACTGTGCTGTACAGCCGCAAAACATGGAACAAGCTACAAAAGGTGGGTGACTAGCAAGAAATGGCAAGGATAACCACACCCCCATGTTGGTACCACAACAAGAAGTAGCATGGAATAGCCATGGTCAAATACCAATGGCTAAAACTGCCTCGCAGTAGATAGCCTGCTGCAGACCACTGTCCTAATACCAGGAACATCACCTGGCCTATGTCGGAATACATGAATATATCAAGCCCCCCAAACCACATTATATTGCTCGACTGAAAATACCCAGACAAACACCGTTAGCATCATACTAGCACCAACACAGTAGGGGAAAGTTACCCAGATGCCATAAACCAAACTGCCCAGGAACAATGCACTACCCCCACAAGAGGGGTAAGCATACTGGATGTGATAATCAGCAACATGTGTACTGGATGGCAAGATGAGAAGTGCACCCCTCACTGGTAAGACAAGACCATAGAGTATGCACACTGGAAATACACACCCGACCCCAGTCCCTGGCCAGAATACCACAGTGCAAAACATGTGTAAAGTATAGGATGCAGCCCACAAAACCGATGTTGAATCCAGAAAAGGCCCTGTGTAAGTGCAGAACATGGGACACACCACAGAACATGTTATACAGGCATTCCATGAACACAGCCAGGAATGCTTGGAGTATGCAATCACAAATAACAACAACACACAATGCCATACACGCAGACATCTGGCATTACCAAACCATGCAAGAGAATGAGGAAGATACCACATGATAGAGCAAACATAAAAAGGGAAGTAATCACTGACCAGTAGTATGGCAACAACATATGTCCACACATACAATCCACTAAGTCCAGCCACAACAAGTATAACCTATGAATCCAGAGGCAATGTGATGCCTGTCCCAAGTACACAGACAACCACAACACCCCCGAATAAATACAGACATATGTGATAGATGCATCCATGTATCCAAAGCAGAGGTTGAGCTCCAACAAGCCAGTACTGTCAACAGTAGTCAGGAGGAGAAGGTAACCACATACACCACGAACCCAGTCCCACATAGACCTACCCCAACTGTAAACCAAACACATAAACACAGACAAATATGCCCGGAGGCCGCAATTACAAACACACCACACCAACAGACACCTCCAAAGTAGATCACAAGCAACCACAACCTTCAAACATAGCACATGCAACGAATAGTACGCAAAGCTGGTGTGCCAAACAGTCACAGGCCCAAAGGAGAAACAAATGCCTGATACAGTCGTAATAGGTGTCTGTATAGGCAGAAACACAGCTGTCCCACTCACCAGACTGAACAAGGGAAAGGGTAGAGTAAGTTGCTTGTAGGTATCCACAAAATGCCATGTAACAAAAGTACGCAGGTCACCCCAAAGCAAGCAGGAATATGATGCACTTAATGTCCATGCTGGGGTGAATTACCTGAGATGTACCTCCCTGGTCAACAACAAATGAGACATGTATGGTCCCTCCGAGTATGTACCCCAGGGCGGGATGACACTGGCTGTGTGCAGCATCCAACCCTCACCAAGAATGATGCCACAGTACAAACACAGAATGCTCATGTTTAACAGCTGGCACAATTACAGCTGTCAGTCCAAGAGGGTGTAATGTGTGTCCGCTGGAGATGTCAAGCATGACAAGCCATGCTGCTGTTCCAGGGATGGCCTGCACCTGTTACCCCCTGGGTGTCTGGATACTTGATAAGGCCATTGCCGCCTCCATAGAGCCGTATGTAGGCAAGGCCAAAAAGACTACCCACCACCCTAGAAAACATAAGTGGTAGGAAACATAAGGGTAATGCTGCCCAATGCCAGATGTGTAAACTGCAATATGCATGCCCCTGAGGCACCTCCCATTATGGAGAACATTGATGTCTGTCCAGTGACAGAAGCCTGCTGCAGGCCTAGTGATACCACACCAGCACTACTAGGTTATACCACATACCATGTGTTATGGCCCCAACACCTGCACCAAGACATCAAAGGAGGGGGAGTATCCATATGCAGCACAGACACCCATATAGCCAGGTAACTGACAATGCACAAAGCAGCGGACACCACCCATGTGCACATAACTGTAGTCAAAACTGCTGCACAGTCTGTAGCATGCGACAGACCACACTTTCACACACAAGAACCCCAGCCAGACATCCGAAGACACTGGACAGTATGGATGTCCCACCAAATACCAGACAAGGTACACAAAGTACCACATATGTGTCAAACCATTATGTATGCAAGGAGTCATCAGGGACCTAGGGACACAAGTTGACATTAATCTGTCATGTGACAGCCACAATGCCAATGTGGCTATGAAGACTGTTGATACTGGACACCGTATCATGAAAGGATTCACACCAACATCAACAGGGGTCACTGTGCTGCTGTACTGTCCCCTTATCAGACCCACAATCTAGTACAATGACTCATATGGGATGTACCATACGTGACACCTGCAGCGGTTGGGAAGACCTCATAGTTACCCCACCAACAGGATAAAGTGTGCGGAATATATGTCATATGCTGCCTGGCTGTAGACACCCCAGCTGACTGCAGCCACACACTGCCTACACAGAGGCATTGTATGTCCGTTGTACCAGGCCATGTCCAACACAGGAGTAATGGACATGCTACACCACAGGAAATCAAAGCCATTGGAGCTGTGAGAGTCACAGATGTCAACCTCAACACATAATGAAATAAGATGTGCTGGAGGGACAGATACATAAACCATAGGCCCCCCACACCCAGAAACAGGATCCCAATCCAGCAGAGCCCCTCACTGACACCCCTCAACAGGAATATTGCCAAATGGATGGATGACCGTACATGTATACTGGGGGTCCCCACTGTGTCATGACCAGACAGAGGCACAGTGAAGAACCTCATAAATGGCCATAATTAAACATAGCAAGGGGTGGCGAAAGACACACACACTCTAGCTAGGCTTACCAATGGCCTATGGTGTCTAGCCTACTATGAACCCATGAACCTATGAAGATACAACACGTACAGGACACTAAGGATAATCACAAGGCTTACCCAACTGATGGTAGGAACCATGCTGGGCATCCACAGATATGCTCCGAATCACACAGATATTACAAACAAGATACCAAACACACACACATATTGCTAACATACAACCTGTCAGGTGCAGTGCAAACACCCCCCCCCCGAGTGCAAAATACCTATCCCAGCAGATGGTCCCCTGACATTGCAGATGCTGAGGTAACAGCCATCATCTGCAAAGCAGAACACACAGCAGCAAAGGTATGTGACGGTGTCCTGTGCTGAGGCCAACATGGACCCCAAGAGTAATGGAATGCAAAATCACACTACTGGCCGATGTCAGCCTTACCACAGGGTATGTACCCAAAGAGCAGTGTACAACAACAGTGGCCCATCACAACAAAGGGGTTGCCTGAATGGATACTCCAAACTAACACCCCAGGATCCTGACAAGCTTGTTCTGTACAGCTATGGAAAGGATCAGTATGTACCGCAGACAGAAGGCTAATGTGGACCTACTGATACCGGACCCGACACACTGTGTCTGTTGTAACTGCCGAACCGGCCCCTAAACATGTCTGACCCATTTGAAGCAGTCATTAAGGTCAGTGATGAGGGCTATGTGGTCCACACAGCGTAGCTAGACCGTGCACATGCTTCTAGACCATACCGTACGTGTTCAGTATGGATATGTTCACCAGCTTAAATATACACCCCTATGTCAGTAGAGGGGTTGCAAAGCAGACCAAGGATAGAACTGACATGGTCAGACATGCTGCATCCATGCCAGACTACAAAGCGGATATGAGTGGCATCCCACAAGGCCTGGTCTCACCCCCCCACCCCCGTTCTGTATACATGTCCCATAGGTATAGGCCAACATGGAAGGACTGTGACTGAGCATGTATGCAGAGGAGTACAAACAGCCCACCGTATCCAACCCACAGCTGACACAAGAAACCCACAAAAGGGCCACCCACAAACAAACAACTGTAGCCATAGCCAAGTCAGCAAGCTAATCGCAGAAATGTGCATAGACAACCACTGTGGATATACAGTAAGTGCCCACAAAATACCACGTAGGTGTTAACCCATGAGGCACCTAACGTGTAATGTGAGACCTGGGTACAAAAGGTGATAAATAACCTGCACTGGACAAACATGTGTCTGTAGTGTTCGCAGAAACATGTACCATATACCCACCCAAACATGAAGGCTGGCAGATGTAGATAAGGGGAAACCACTCTGGCTCTGCAGCCATCATCCATCAGCATCACAACCGACTACAATAGCCCTTGTGGGATATACCGCAGCAGACACGTCCAATGACTGTAAAGACCACAACAGTACCCCACCAGGGGTAGCAAAGAGCCTGAACAGATGCCATGTGTTGCCTGAGTAAACAAACTGCAGCCCCACACACGTCCATCCTTCCCGGCTACAGGAAAGCTGTGCCTGATTCATGATGCCATGTCCAACCTGGAATGAATGAACATGTTGCACCTTGTACAATCTGAATGGCAGTGAGCTATGCACATGAGGGACCTGAACCCCAGCACTGACATACATAGGACAAGCTGTACAGAATGATCCATAACACAGAAGGCACCCCCACACTGCAGTAAACTCCTGATACAGGGCAGCCAGAGTGCCACATATCGACACCCCTCAAGAGGCATCCTGATGAGTGTATGGGAGATGGTACGCTACCCTGGGTATCACTGTTATGTCAGAGGTAGACAGAGGCACAGTATACCAACCATGACATATGTAATGGCAAACCCCAGTTACAATGTGTGTCAAAGGACAAACACACCCTGTGGCTACCATCAGCAATGGCCTACAGAACATCGCTAGTGTTTGCCAATGCCCACCCATGTTGTGGAATACACTAGCAATGTTGGACGAGCCTGGTGTAGGTAGTCCATATCTGAACATATTGCAACATGGTCATATGTGCACAACTGGCCCCTACACAGTCTGTCGTGCTCACTATGAAGATGTCAAGCAGTGATAGGACTAAAGCCCAGGATACTGTCCACTACAGTGAAATACCGAACCAGTACACTATACGGTACTACAGTGTTAGGTCATTATAAAAGTATGTTGAGAACTGTCTGCAAAGTATCCCATGCAATTCCTGCAGGCACAGTATAATCCCTGTTGTGGCAGACACGAAGCAGTTGGCCAGTTAGTACACAACATGACACCCAGCACACAATCATAAACATGTGATAATGATGAAGGTCACACACACCCAAATATGTGTTGGACTTTAGAGTACAACATATGGAAAGCTCACACTGGGCATGCTCGCACACTTTGATAAATGAGGCATATGTCAGACAACATGACATGGAAAGGCTGAACTGGGCATGCTCACACACTTAGGCCGTATCTCTGTGTAGCAGTTGGCCACACATATCTGGTATTTGTATGTGTCAGTCCAGGAACCAATCACAACACAGCAATCAGCCCAGTGCACACAGTAAATGACCACAGAGACATAAGTGATATAGTGGACCACCGTCATATGCAAACATCTGCCACAGATACACAAGTTGGTCATAGGAACAGGGAAGGCTATGACAATAAAGACCTGCAAACAGTAGAACAGCACTACAAATATTGTGCATCTGACAATTGAACATATGGGTGTAGAAGTCAATACTAGGCTTCTTGCCCCAGGGAATGGCAGCTCAGCCAGAGTGTGCTTGGCAACTGCATCCCCAGGATAGTAGGCTACCATGCCACCATACAGTATGCCACAGAAGGCAACATGTGAGGCTAGTGATCTGTGCCTCTGTCAAGCAGGGGCACCGTGGAGGTCTCAGGGATTGAATGTGCTAAACCACAGCCATGTTGTCAGTGTGTGCTGTGAGAGGGTTGCTGAGGATCTCTGACAGTAGGTGTCCGTCAATAACAGACTGAGGGGACCCCTACCTGCATTCTCTGGACGATTCCACTGTCAACACTGTGTTGTAATGAGTATGTGTGAATGAAGTGCCGTGCTGGAAACGTCCACAGATGTCCTCCCTCTGTGGGCTACAGCTCTGCAATGTAGTAGGTCGCTCTGTCTGTAGAACGACGCATATATGGCCGGTGTACAGCTGACAGGTGTCTTGTTGTGGATCAGTCATGGGTATATGTGGGATAGCATGACCAATGCAAACTGTACACATGCTCATAGGATGCAAGTGTCAAGGATTATGCTGAGTGGCCAGTATAGTCCTCCAGCATAGGTCCTCTGAAGTCATCCACCCCAGTCTACACAAGTGTAGAGTCTGCTTGTGCTAAACACAGTTTGTGTGCAGTGACAACCTTGCCTGGGGGTGGAGATGGGATATGGATGTCCAGGGAAAGGTGGACATGGGCAGGTATCAACAATGGTGGTCTACCTCTGGTGTGGAACAGTGAGTACCCACGTTGCAGATGGACAGGTGCAATATGTATTAACCCATGTGGCTGTGGTGTGTGGTTCTGCCATAGCACATGGACCCACAAATTGTAGTGGCGGTAGGGTAAAGTGGTAGAGGCCTGAGTAGTTCTCACACACAATATGCCTGTACCTGATGTTAACAACTGGAATGGTGTATGTGAATACCTGCATATCCTGGCACTGTTCCCAGGGAAGCTAGGTGTGTGTCCTGGATGTGGGTGTGGTGTGCTGGACTGGTTGTGTTGTGTGTTACAGGTCCTGTGGTCCCAAAGCATGGTATAGGACATAACCTGCCAGTGTGATGTGCACATCTGACCCTGATGTAGGTGGCTGCAAATGCATATACATGCTATCCCCCACCTGACAGGTAGTACGACATCTACAAACCTCTGTGGAAATGAAGATGTCAGCACCCTAGAAATACTACAGGTGCAGAACAGATACCCAGTAATTTGGATAGTGCGCTCTGCTAATGCGTCGCCCTCAAGTGCCATAATATGGTTAGGTAGGGGTTCGAATCCTGCAAATGCTCAGTGCGTGTGTATGTGTGTGGGTGAGTGGGGTTTGTGTGTGTGAAAGGGAAATGTTCCTTTTGGCAACTGGGAGAACACACTACAGGATGCACACCCCCTTTCTAAACACAGATGATGTCAGCACCCTATAAGTACAGCAGGAGAAGGGAAGCCTCCCAGTAATGCGAATAGCGTGCTCTGTTAATGCATCCGTCTCAAGTGACATAACATAGTTAGGTAGTGGTTTGAATCCTGCAGATACCAAATTTGTGTGTTTGGATGGGGGTTGGGGGTTATTGTGTGTGTGCAGATATGTATGAGGGAAATGTTCCTTCTGGCAACTGGGAGAACACACTACAGGATGCACACACCCCTTTCTTAACACAGATGATGTCAGCACCCTATAAGTACAGCAGGAGAAGGGAAGCCTCCCAGTAATGCGTATAGCGCGCTCTGCTAATGCATCCATCTCATGTGTCATAACATAGTTAGGTAGTGGTTTGAATCCTGCAGATGCCAAGTGTGTGTGTGTGTTTGGAGGGGGAAGGGGTTATTGTGTGTGTGCAGATATATATGAGGGAAATGTTCCTTTTGGCAACTGGGAGAACACACTACAGGATGCACATGCCCCTTTCTTAACACAGATGATGTCAGCACCCTATAAGTACAGCAGGAGAAGGGAAGCCTCCCAGTAATGCGAATAGCGCGCTCTGCTAATGCATCCATTTCAAGTAACATAACATAGTTAGGTAGTGGTTTGAATCCTGCAGATGCCAAGTCTGTGTGTTTGGATAGGGAGGGGGTTATTGTGTGTGTGCAGATATGTATGAGGAAAATGTTCCTTTTGGCAACTGGGAGAACACACTACAGGATGCACACGCCCCTTTCTTAACACAGATGATGTCAGCACCCTAGAAGTACAGCAGGAGAAGGGAAGCCTCCCAGTAATGTGAATAGCGCGCTCTGATAATGCATCCGTCTCATGTGTCATAACATAGGTAGTGGTTTGAATCCTGCAGATGCCAAGTGTGTGTGTTTGGATGGGGAGGGGGTTATTGTGTGTGTGCAGATATGTCTGAGAAAAATGTTCCTTTTGGCAACTGGGAGAACACACTACAGGATGCACACGCCCCTTTCTTAACACAGATGATGTCAGCACCCTAGAAGTACAGCAGGAGAAGGGAAGCCTCCCCGTAATGCGAATAGCGCACTCTGCTAATGCGTTTCCCCTGTGTATCGTAATGTAATTAGGTAGTATTTTGAAACCTGTAAAGACATGTGTGTGTGCATTTCCGTATGAAAAACATGTTAGTTTTGGCAATCAGGTGATCACACTACCTGATGCACATTACCCTTTCAAAGTACTGATGTTGTCAGCACCCTATAAGTATAGCCAGAGACGAGGAACTATCTAGTAAACCGAACAGTGCGCTTTGCTAATGCGTCCCTCTCACGTGTCATGACATAGGTAGGTAGGGGAATGAATCCTGCATATGGCAAGTGTGCATGTGTGTGGGAGTAGTAGGGTGTGTGTAAATGCAAGTGTGAGGGAACAGATCCTTTTGGCAAATACTACTATACACCAGATGCTGCATACTCCACCAGTAAACACAGGGGATGTCACCACACTATCAGCACAGCCAGACAGGGCTAGTTGGCTAGTAATGCCAATAGTGTGCTCTGCTACTGTGTCTGTTACCATCGACAGAGTACAGATAGGCATGTTTTGGTAACCCACAATTATCACGTGTGGTTGTGTCACACAGTATGACCTTGTGCGGGTGTTTGTACATAACAATGCATGCCATTGCCTAACCCAGCAATGGCATTGCACACATGATGTATGTGTGTGACACATACACATAAATACCTGTGACCTGCAGTAGTTACCATGTCTGACACATGCTTTGTGTGGATAAATGGTATTAGCAATGTATACCAATATGACTGTGTCTTACTGTGCAGGGTCTGCACGTGGTATGTCCCTATACAGTGTGGGTGTCTATGGTGAAAGACCTACAGCAGGGGATACACATCTGGTCTGGGCCATATAGTGTACATGTAGTCAATGTACAGGTGCTGCATATTCCCACCTGTTGTGGTAGTGGTAACATGTCATTCCACTGCATTTCGGTGACCACATGCTGTGAACTCTTCAACTAGAGTGTTGTAGCTACAGTAATGCTCACACACAATGTTCGGCTGGATGCAGTATGGCCTTATAGACACAGTTCATGGGACTGTCATATTGCCAGTGTTGTTATGGAGGATAGGTGGTCTTCCTGTGTATGTGAGGGTTGTGTGTGCCATGCTATGAACCAGATGGCAGTCCGACACACTGTCAGCTGCACATGAGTAGGCCCTGATGGTTTGTGCTGTGCCAACAACCTGGAGGTGTGTGTATCTGTGTTAACTTGGGATACCACCCCCCTATCCATGTGTGTTACATGTGTAGGGGATGACAGGCATGGTATGGGGCATAACCTGTCAGTGATGGGTAACACCTGTCAGCCATGAATCATGCATCCGGTACTGCACAGACACTGCAGTTCACCCTGCTGAGGGCAGTGTCTGGTGCATGCATCCTCCGGTGTACAATGCTGTAGTTGTGTAGCAGCACTGTTAGTGTCCTAACCTGTGTGATACCCACGGAGGTCGCTATGTAAACCATGTCCTGCAGCATAAGGCAGTATGTGTGTACCAAGGAGCCTTGCCAGTATACATCGGGCCATGTGTGTCACGTGCAAGATGACCCGTGAACATCAATGTGGCTTCCCTAGCATGTAAGCACACGTTGACAGCCAGTGGATACCCTATGAATGACAGTGGAGACTGAGCATAATGTAGACATACAACAGCCTTCCCACATATAGTGGTAGAATACCTGGGGAGGGTATGTTGGCAACCAACATCAGGCTCATACTGGCCTGTGCCACATGCTGAGAGATCCATTCTATGTTCCGTATCATGTAGTCCAGGGAGGTATGTCCCAGGCAGCCACACTGGCATGGTCAATGAGTGAGTCATATCTGTCCATGCCTCTGTCTGACCTGTATGCATGTGTGCTGTGGTGGACCATAGTGCCCCTGAGTCATATCACTGTGACCTTCACCAGATACAGCCTGTTGAGCGGGACCCCAGTACAGCACACATGACAGGTACCTGACACGTCTGTAGCAGGTGTGTTGTGTAGCCCTACAGGCTGTGGGTGTGTGGCACAGGGATGTGCGTGCCATGTGTGGCATGTGCTCTGTTCCGACGGAACATATGCCTGTGTGCCAGCTGCGGAGGTGTGTGATGCACAGGCAGGCTGCTAGTCTGAGTCCCCACGTATGCCCCAGTGTGTTCAGCATGCTGTCAGTGTGTGTCAATGTCTGACTGGTATTGTCGTCACTGTAATATCATGTATTGATTTATTTATTTATCCTACATATGTTGACTGGGATAGCCCAACTGGATGCATGTCCATTCCCAGGGTAGGCCCGTGGAGACAAGCTACGAGGGTAGCAGATACAGCATTACAGAATACTAGCATTACACAGTACAAACAGATTATTTACAGAGATTACATAAGTAAGCAGGTCCAACATGTTCCATAGGTTAATGTTAGACCTGAGCACAAGGCAGGATTAAATTGTAATTACACAGTACAGTGGTTCACACAGGTTACACATTCGAGTTAGCCAGGCTTGATACATTGACATAGCCAGTTACGTGACAAATGTTGTTTGAGTCTACTGTTAAATGACCTAAGGTGGACATTAGGGTAATATCAGCTGGAAGTGAGTTCCAGGATCTACTTACAGGATTTGCAAAGAGAGAATCACCAGCTGTGTTAATAAACTCGCTAGTTTGAAGTAGTACATTGTTAGAGGATCGAAGCTGTCTAGGATTGTTATAGGGGGTGATTATAATTTAAGTGCAGGAGTATTGTCTGGATTATAGAGGATTTTATAGGCCATAATCAGTTGGTTATACTGTATTAGGCTGGGTATTGCAAGCCAACCAAGCTGATTTAGATTGATGCAATGATGTGTCCTAACAGGCGGGCCAGTGGCAAACCTGGCAATGTGGTTGTAGCAAATCCAGTGCTTGTTAAGGACAGTCTTGTTCATATGTGAGAGTAGAGGGGATGCATACAGAAGGGCTGAAACAAGGTGTGAGCGAGCTATTGCACCTTTAGCTGGAGGGGCTAGGAAGGCTTTACTTCTGTAAAGTGACCCTAGCTTTCTATTGATGGCTTTGCTAATCTGGTTAACATGTATGTCACATATGAGTTTATTGTCTATGATGACACCTAATAGTTTCGGAGATGGGTCAGGGGAGATTATTGTGCCATCAGTTGATGTTATGGTAAGGGTGAACGTGGTAGACCTACGTGTTGGTGGAATAACAGCAGTTTAGTTTGATTGGGATTTAGGATCAGACGATGTTCAGAAAGCCAGTTTGCTATTGTATTAAAGGTGGTCTGGATAGCTGACCATAACTCTACTGGAGATGTGGCTGAGCAGATCAGAGTAGAGTATACAGCATATTGGATACAGCTGTCTTTTGGGATGACAGTATAACGGTCGTTAATGACGATGGAGGACAGCAAGGGCCCTAGGATAGAGCCTTGTGGTACTCTGAGGGTGTTAGGTAGAAGATTAGAGGGTTTGTTCTGCCAGAGGCCGGCCTGCTGTTGACCATGCAGGTAGGATTGACACCATTGGAAGGCTCCAGTAGCTAGACAGTCTGTGCAGGGTGTGGAGTCCAAGTTGGTAATCAACCATATCGTATGCCTTTGAGTTATCCAAAAAGACGGCTGTGGATATATAATTAATGTTGCAAGTATGGCTTATGGTGTTAGTAAAGGCTACGAGGCCTGACGTAGTGCTGTGATGAGGACGTAAGCCATGCTGAGTGTCTGCCATAATGCGAGTTTGGATTAGGTGGTGCATGACTTGTCTATGACGAAAGTCTCCATAATCTCTGCAAGTGGAGAGAGTATAGCTATTGGCCTATAAGTGGAGACTTCAGTAGAGCTGCCTCCTGTGTGAAGTGGGATTACATATGACATTTTCCAGATGGTGGGAAAGTTAGATTCTAACATAGTACCTTTGATTACCTTTGAGACAAGGTAAGCAATAGCATCATCTGGTTTTGATAGGTACTCGGCAGGGTGTTGATCAGCACACAGTGTAGTGGGTTTCACTGTTACAACCAAGGTACGGAGAAGTGAAGTGGCGACTGGTTGGCAGCTGGACGCAAGTAGTTTTCTAGGGCTGCTGCTTTCAGGACCAGGGGAGCTAGGAGGTAGATGGCTAGCTAGGGCCTGCAATGTCTCAGTAAAGGACTGGTCAAAGCTATCAGGAACATGTTCAGGGGTATTATCAATAGTAGCAGCAGGGATTTGGTTTGACGTTTGTCCTGGACGTAGTATATATGACATGCCACCTGACAGGGTATGGCATCACTGGGTTCAGAGAGACCAGTCCCCAGATTGGCTGTGTGGTGGCATCCCACACATGTGTTGTACATTCCTGGCCAAGGGTGATGGCTGACTGCATACATGTGGCAGCTGTGACAATGACACATGACCCACATAAACCATGACTGGACCATAGAGGTAATACACAGGTTACCTTTGTACATGCCACCCTAGTAGTGTGATCACCATGGTGAGTACCAACACATAGGGCCAATGGGGAACAACATACTGAAGGTGTGTATGTGTGGGTGGACTTCCTCTGTCTCATAGCACTGACATATATGACTGCACACGTGGGTAAATGCCAGGTAAGACATGTGCAATGTGTCACAGGCAACGTACATGCGTACAGGACAGACAGTGACGTTCTGTCATATGTAAGGTTGACATACATATGGTACGCTATGCAGATGTCACTAGCAGTCTACAGAAGCACTGTAACTCTGCATTGCAGGTGTAAGCAGTATTCCAGGGGACCCCAGGCGAACATGCATGCAAACAAGGCTACAGTACACAGGGCTGGAAGTACTGCATTATACAACAAAGAAGGGGTAACAATAACAGTAAGTAACAATGCAAATATGTAGGCACTATCAACATGTACCCAGGAATACGCAGCACAGATGCCCATGGTAGAACCGATATTATGTCATACTTATTTGTGATCTGGACAACATTGGTACTGCACACATATCTAGATGCGTGAACATACACATGGCATAGTCGTGGGCATTTGACACCATTACTGTGCATGTCCACCATTGCATATCACTACTTGCATTAGCTTTCCCCCTGTGCTACCCATGTATGCGGCTATCTGTTGACAACCTTACCACCGGCATGCAATTATGTGCAGCTGTTATACTTTGGTATGTACTATGGGTGCAGATAACAATTCAGGACATTCATACAGTTACTACAGCAGGCATGCTGGGGAACACACACAGTCATAGCAGCACACTGTACTGTTACCAACATGATACTACTAATACACGTCTATGTAGTCACCCTGTGCATCAGCAACGTGTTTACCTGTTCCCGCAATGATGTTGGAGAATGCAGGAGGTGGCACAGTGTCATCATATGCACAGGGTGTGGATTAGGTATGCCTGAGTCAGCCACTGATACCACCAATTGACATGTGTGTGTATGTGTGTTGGTGAGGGGCAGCAGTACAGTGTGGGGCAGTGTTGGTGCAGTGTGTGCATGTATGTGGTTGCCCTAAGTGTTAACATTTCGCATGTGTGTATGCACGCACACAGTTCCACCTCATGGCTGCCATGTACAGGGGTTTGTGGACAGCCACAGACTGCACCTGGCAGGCCATACAGATCAGTGTCTGTGTGCACGGACACGGTACCTGTGCCTGGCAGGGGTGCTACGGACCGTATCCAGTACAAAGCCTGACTGGGTACTGTCATCAGAAGCGGGAGTGTGTTGACTGGACACATGTCCCTGTTGGGACTGTCCAGAGCCACGTGCACATGGTCTCCTGGGGCGTTCCGATGACAGCACAGACCCAGCATTGCTGGGGCTACTGCTGCCACTATGGGGGCATGCGCGAGCCTGTTGCCATCCACGCCGACTGCCAGCTGCTGCCACTGCCAGCATACGGCCACGTCGACGCCGCAGACGCCCACCATTGCCCTGGCTCATGGACATCTGGTTGTGGAACTGCTGTAATATGTCCCCACAACGTCTGTCTATGACATCGGTGAAGTTACGGATAGCATCCGCAATGTCACGCATACTGTCTGCCATGGCTGTGCGGCATGCTCTGAGCTCCCTCAGACCCTGTCTGGTGTACCTTTCCATAAGTGACTGAGCCTGCATGACAGTCCGAAACATCGCTGAGGTTGACAGACCTATTTGGGCACGTCGACCAGAGGCAGTATGCCCACGGATGCTCCCACGAGAACCCATGGGCAACTGTCTGTGTGGTACCATCGGAGGACCCTGCCCATGGCTGCTGTGTGGGGATGCATGTGCCACAGGTACCACATTACCCTGGTCTATGCCCGCTGTATCCTGTCCATCACCTAGGGACAATGGTGACATAGGATGTATAGGCAGGATAACTGTGCGCAATGATGGGGTTGACAGCTGTGTACTGTCAATTGGCTGACCAATGGCAGACCCTGACACAGCTTCCTGTACCATTACACATATATCATCATTACCAGTAGCCTTTGGCACAGGATTCAGGTTCCCTGCTGCAGGTCACCAGAGCAGCCCCAGAACCTGTGGGAGGAAGACAGGAAACACAGTTTACATTCTCCAGACATTGTTACCAGTGATGCACTTATACACACATGCACACATGGACACATGCACACAGGCACACATGCACACATGCACACAGGCACACATGCACACATGCACACAGGCACACATGCACACATGCACACGTGGACACATGCACACGTGGACACATGCACACATGCACACGTGGACACATGCACACATGGACACATGCACACATGCACACATGTTCACATGCACACATGCACACATGCACACATGGTCACGTGTACACATGCACACATGCACATGTGGACACAGGCACACATGCACACATGCACACGTGGACACAGGCACACATGCACACATGCACACGTGGACACAGGCACACATGCACACGTGGACACAGGCACACCTGCACACATGCACACGTGGACACAGGCACACCTGCACACATGCACACATGGGCACTGACACACCTGCACACATGCACACATGCACACCCTGCAGTATACACACAGAGCACTACTGAGTTACACTACTGTTACTAGCATTATCAGGACTATTATAGGTTATGTTAAACACACTCACCAGCATGGATGGCCTGTCTCTCTGTAACCCTGGAGGGACCTGCAGAAATGATGAAATGAATGTCAGTGGGCACATCTGTCCCATTGATATTGCATATGATACAGTGTACAGAACAGTCAGGTGTACATAAGGCATATTACCTGCACGCTCCATGTCGTGCTTCTGTGTGGAACCAGCTTCCATCATAATGCAGGTGTACTGCTGTTGGTGTTCCGGGGGTGGAGCCACAACACTTAGGAGTAGCCCCTCCAGTCTGGTGAGGGGGGGATGTGTGGCCACCCCACCTCCTGTGGCGACCTGTTGCCTGTGGATATCTGATGCACGCTGCCGGACACTTCGGATTAAATCACTGCAGTGATGTCGTACCTGCTCATATGTCCTGTTATGCGTGCCAATTTCATTTACCCTACGGACAAGGTCTTGCCACAGTGTGGCCCTCTCCTGCAGGTTCTGACTGGTGCGGGAAAACAGGATGTCATACTCCCGCACCAGGCTCTGGTGGATCTCCTCATCTTCCGCCACAGAGTAGGCGGGGTTACGCTGTTGCGCCATCTCCCTGGAAGAGAACACAGACAGGATATCAGCAGACCATGTCAGCAATGTATGGCACACATACTATACATGATACTCATGTGTAGTGATATACTACTACTCCCATATGTTGCATGTGTGTGTGTCGTGGTGGATACACAGGCACATGGCCAGATATCAGTGCTCAGCCAACACCTGTGCAACAATACCTGCCACATTCCACACAACATAGTAGCATGCCCCATCGGTCAGCGCACACTGACAGGTGCTATGCACAACCTCACTCTGGGGGTTCATCCCAAGGTACTGTATGTGGGACACCGTCCACTACTGTGATGTGGACAGACGTTACTCGGCCTGGATATACATATCCCACCACCACCACCAGCACAGTAGACTACTTTGATATGTATGTGGTTAGACAGTTGTTCACTTGCTGGGACTGGGATGGTATCCATGCAGCACACTGGGCCAGTGGAAGCCACAAGCCACACTGCTGACCCCTTTGCAAATGCTTACCACGGACATGCTGCGGATTACATGACACTTGCACACACATGTCTAACCCAGACCCTATCCACAAAGGTTAGGCATCCTGTCCAGTGGACCCCAGACAGAGGCAGATTATATAACAATAGCAGGAGGCTACTGCAGGACAGAGCACATTCACATTAAGGGTAGGTATCTGTGGTCAGCACTGGTACTAAACTACAGTCCATCATAACAACAGCCACAGCCTACTCTGGGAGGGAAATGGACACAAATACTATGGATGACCACAAGGCCTTCTTCAGTTATGTTACAAATATGGACCACATGCCTCAGATATGCTCTGTGTTAGTCCACACCTACTTAACATTCACCAAACACACGCATATTGGCAACATTCCTGCAGACATGTTCGGTGCACATATCCCCCCTCCTTCGCCCTCACCTTTGGGATATTTATCCCAGCTGGATGTAACCTCCCTATCATCGCACATGTCCAGGTGAGGGCCGCCCTCAGCAGAGGAGAACACACAGCATCACTGTGACCTCGTGGTCCCCCTGGATGTGTGCTACCAGCACTCTGAGGGGACATACCACCGCATGTAACACTGATAGTTTATCTTGGCCGTGCTACTGGATATGTACCTGGACAGTGGCATACAGCAACAGTGGTCCCACAACACTAAGGGGGCACCTCGACTGACCCTGGGAATTACCACATCATATGCATAATGGGCCTGGTCTGCTACGCTATGGGATTATGCAGTATGGGATGCATGTGCAGTGACATCAGGTACCTGCAGACACTTGTTCCCAGCCAGTGTGCCTTTGGAATGGGCTGATCCTGACTTTTGGGCCTGGCTGACATTTCAAAGCAGTCACTACAGCCATTGCTAGGCCAACGCACAGACACATGCTACCAGGATCCTGGCCTATGACTGCTTGACATGTGATGTATGGTCATCCCCTTTTGTTGGAACTACGTACACACAACATATCACATGGACATACCTATGGATACAGACCTATGACACATTTGGAGGGTTCACAGTATGCACACTATTAACCTGCTACTTTGCATTACCTCTGTTTGTTGCAGCTGGTTGCGTTACCACAGTTTCTGCTTGCTGCTGCTACTGTCAGTGCTGACAGCTTCAGGGTACAGAGAGTCACAGTGTCTGTTTTTTTTTTTTTTTGTTTGTTTTTTTTTGCTCTCTCTCTCTCTCTCTTCCACTTCTCACCCTCCCTCTGTCTGCTTGCAGACAATGCAATGAATGTATTGCATGTGGGGAGTGTTAGCACTGGATGCTTTTTTAGGTATCTGCATAGGTCCATGTGATGGCCTCTGCACCAATTGACGGCCAGCATTTGCTAATTGCATACAGCCAGTTGTGTACTGATTGCAGTTCTCACTGTGATTGCAGGTCAGTGCTATAAAAGGGTATGTGTGATAGGCGTTGCCCTTTCAGATTGTGAGGGCGGGGACCATGCTGGTATGCTGTGGACAGTGTTCTGTGACTGTAAAGGTTAGTATCTCTCTCATGCTTCAGGCTGTGTTGTATATTCACAATTCTCCATTCCTCTTTCATGTTCCCTGTAGCAAGTGTGTATGCACATTGACTCCTACAACTATATATAGATATATTGATATATATATATATATATATATATATATATATATATATATATATATAGATAGATATATATATGTACATATGCATACATATATCTATGTACTTTAACTGACCTTATTATCTACAAGCTGCCAACTAGCATGGCTGTTTCTTTTCACACACTACTGTTATGGATATCCAGTAGTTTTGACATTTATTTTAAATGACATGCTTTGTGTACTACACATCCTATATTCCCTTTACATTCATCCCTATTTTTACAGGTTATATTTATTTTAGCACAATGTTTTTGTATAAGAGTCATGGCTTCGTGGTAGGGTGTACAGACTAGTGTTTCCAAGGTCCTGGGTTCGGGACTGACAGTGGGAGTTTATTTTTCTTTTGAACTGAGTACAGGACCTGTCAATCACAGTGACTAAGGCACTTTTAAGCAGTTATAACCGGGCTAGCGCTGGTTTGCACAGAGCTCACGCATGCGCTATTTTCTTTGAAAGAAAAGAAAATGGGGAGACAGGAAAGTGGTGAAAAAGGGGTCACAAAGAGGGTAAGACAGTAGGGAAACAAGCTTGGGATGTGCAGGAGGGATGTAGGTAAGGCCCATAGCTGCCGATTTCTTCATCAGCAACAGCTGTGCATATGTATGTAATTTGGTGTGACATTTGAAACCTTCCACCCCTGGGAGAGGTGTCAGGACAACAATAATACTTGTTGTACAGCCAATTGTAATTGATAGGTTCCATGTCCAGCAGACATGTGTGCGGAATGGGCAGCTATGTATGGGGCATAATTTTTTTGTGGGTACAGAGTGCCCTTTTTTTTTTTTTCAGGTAAGAGTGGTATGTCAGGTGAAGGAAGTCGGTTCAGCTGGGGAGGTAGGTTGGGTAGGTAAACAGACAAGACAAACAAGACGCATACAGGGGCGGTGTATGACACGTGTCGGGGGGTTACACAATTGACGGGGATGGAGGTTTGGATATCCAGAGCCCATGAGACCACAGATGGCAACAGTGGAACTGATATCCCCACCCATAGGCAGTTGCCACTGTTCCTTCACTGCCCAGGATGGGGCTGTGCTGGGGGCTGTGTAGGCAGGGCAACAGGCATGCCCGTTAGTTGCGCCACTCATGCCTCGAGCTGGCGTAGGGGCTCAAGGACAGAGTCCCAAATCTCCCTATGCACCACAGTCCGGACGCTACGGAGGGTGAGTGGTGGATCTCCTCCGGCCACACTTGCAGAGGGGGGCGAGCCCCATCCCCTGCAGCGCTTCCACCCGCAGGTGGCACAGGGCTACTGGAGGAGGGTCCAGACTCGGCACTAGTGCCAGGTGCACTCGCCAGCTGAGGTGGGAGAGGTGGGTCCGCTGGAACCCGCCTTCCCTGTCGTACTATGGTTTGCATTATGTCATGACAGTTTGGGTTAGTGGCATATAATACCATTCACAGTTAGTTGTAACAGCATGCATTAGTATTCCCATTAACCAAACACCCAGATAATCACACCATTGAACAGCGTGCATAACACATGCATAATTTGAACAGAAATACACAGTCCAACAACATGCAGGGATAACTGATGGCAACAGGCCATCAGGTGTGGATGTATGAACAGGGCAGATGCATCAACGGACATGCAAATATATATGACCCAACAGGACAAACGTCCAAGGGTGTTAATTGTGATTGCACATACCATTTTCACGTGGAATGGGTTATATGTGGTTATAGGGTGGGGTAAAGAAAGTAATATTAACACCTTCGAATAACAATACATATGCTGTACATTTCTAATAGCTACAGTTATATACACACTACTGTTCTAACTACAGTGTCCTATATGATAACTATTTCACCTTGCTGATAGGACTGTTACTGCAACATCAATATACATTTTAGTGTTCTTCATACACATTCATATCAAGCTTTGTTCAGCTACATCATCTTGCTACTTTTGCTTTATATACCTGTAGACAAGTGTGGATGTTTGGTATATCAGACAATCATCCTATCTGCGTATTTCAGACTGGGGGCAACATATCCAGATTTTGGGATACACATTCCACATGCAGCAACACTTTGAACAGATTTCGCTGTTTGGTTCTGAGTCTCACATGCATTTCATTCTGTCTTGACTGCAGTATACTTTATTCAGGGGTTATTACTACTGTATTGCTGGATTCATGACACTTTCTCACACTCTCTCACTTGCTTTCATTTTACTTTTCAGGATGGTACTTCTAGGCTTTATTGACATGTTTTAACAGTAGTTATTACAATACTTTCCAGCAGTCTCACTTCTGTCATGTTTCAGTATTTCCACAGGGATATATTTCACACATGTGATTTCATCATCTTCTGCAGCTATACTTTTCAGCCTGCTGCAGGTTGTGTACTATTTTCTTACAGGCAGGGCATTTTTATTTCAGAATATATGTTGGACAGTTTCATGTTTAGTTTACACTTACAGGCTGGGAACTCTTGTAATCAAGCAATACTTGCATACACTTTCACACTGTTACTTGCAGATTTTATTCCTTACTGGCTACACTGCACTCTTTTGCTGACTGTCATACTTTTATATTTATTTACAGTTACTGGTAGTGGATTACTGACCTGCCTGGTGGCGCAACCGCACCAGCCTTTCGCCATAGGCTCTGCGGTTCGCAGAACGGACACCTGCAGCTGTAATATAAATGAAGTAATATTGGAATACACATCTCCATAATATCAGCTATTTTAATTTTTTACATACATAATTAAATGTTACTTACTCAGTAGTGGGGCGTTGGGTCTTTGCCGAGCCTCCTGGATCCAAAGGTTCAGTTGGTCCTGCTTGTGTCTCTTCAGGTCTGCATGGTGGTGATGGACCTGCTCACCAGTCCTTGGAATCCCTGTGGCACTGATGAGATCATGAGCCAACTGGTCCCACGCCTCAGCCCTGTATGCTCCCCAGAGGACCTGGCCCTGCATGAGTTGGGCCTCATGATTGTGGACTAGGAGCCAGGCCATGTACCTGGACTCCTCAACACCCCACCTCTGTGCTCGAAAGCGACTACCCTCACCTACTCCTGACATTCTGCCTGCAGGTCTGTTCTACAATCGTTTATGCTGTGTATTCCCGCCTATGGGGCTTATATAGTCCGTTTTTCCCGCACATATCTGTGATTGGCCATTTTGGAATTGTATCAACTTCAGTAGACCTGCATTGTCATGCTGTAGTTTGTATTCATTCCTGTATATTAGCTATTATTGCATTTCTAGGTACTGCTGTCATGGCTTAGTGGTTCTGTACCTTGACTATGGTGTATAGTATCCTGGGTTCGAACCTGGCCATTGCTTTTTATTTTTCATGACTGTCTAGACATGCTGAGGGGTGTGTCTGTGTAAAGGCAGTTTTGATACGGCTTGCTCAACGTTGCCCATCGGTTAGCTTATTTGCACGGTGAGCAGCTCCGCGCAAATGGGGTACACTGCTTTAAGCCTCATTTGGCTATCGGCATGCATATTACACTCAGCTCAGTTAGGGGCACATAGATATAGCGTGTTAAACCACTGCCCAGCTACGGGCACTCATTTTGCACCAGTTAAACCATTGCTCATCTACGGGCAGATACACTCACCCTGTTAAACTGTAGCTCATCTATGGGCACATCTGGCATTTTTTATTCTTTTGTTACCTCACATTTCTTCAATATGAATGGGCTATTTCATTACATTTTACATGAGTTGTGGTTTTATGTCTACATATTTGTCAGGGACTTGTTTCCTGCTTATTTTGCCAAAAAAAAAATTGTGTTGTGGGGGCTCGAACCATGAATGCCTGCTCTGCAGCCAGCATCTCTACCGCTACGCTATTGCTTCCTGCTTTATTTTGCATATTTAGTTTTTATATGCTTTCCCACTGATTGCTAACTGTAGCTGCGCTACAGGCACGCCCGCGCAAACGAGCGCACTCACGGTTAAACATCTTTACAGTTTAAAAAAAAATTATAACATGTTCATTTATATTTCTTTTCTGTTCATAGTCTGTGGGGGCATGTATTGTGTTCTGTTTATTCACATTTCCGTGGACTCTGTTGTGGGTGTTTCCTTTGGGTACTTTTCCTCTTCTGGGGGCGTGTCCGCTTACAGGGCTGGGCCTACGGACACGCCCCCTACTGTCTTACACGGACCGTGTTGGCCTTCAGTGTGATTCAGCATGCTCTCATTAATATGCAGAGCATGCTGACATCACTCCGTTTAACTGCAGCCTCCGTGTATGAGTTATAACTCTTACACGGAGGCTTCGTGAATCCTGCCCATTATTTATTTATTTATTTATTTATTACCCTTTGTTTACCAGCATAGTCCAACAGGGCTTGAAGCCTCTTTTCAGTGGAGGGAAGGGAGAAAAGCTCCACATAAACTGCATAAATTAAGTTTAAAAATGACTAAAGTAAGGGATAAGAGTACAAGTCTAATAAAAACATTATCAGTAATTATTATTGTATGTGTAGAAGACAAAACATGCATGTTACGTAAATTAGTAGGTACTCTTAGCCATTAAACAAAAAGAGGAAAGAAATAAAACATTTTGAACATTACGAACACTTAAGTAGAACTGTTGCAGTATGGAAATACCTTAAATACATTTTACTTTTTACACACATGGCTAAAATCCTTGACTATTCAACAAGAGAGAGGAGAGGTATGCAAAATGTAAGCAA
This sequence comes from Protopterus annectens, assembly GCF_019279795.1. NCBI lineage: Eukaryota > Metazoa > Chordata > Ceratodontiformes > Protopteridae > Protopterus > Protopterus annectens. The sequence goes on along the minus strand of NC_056732.1, from coordinate 866,922,099 downwards.
TTAACAATAAACAAGTAGAGGACTTTTTATGGATCTAACAAAGACTGGGTGTTTATCCTAAAATTTGGCTTCCTGTTTATGTTATCACTGATGAATGGTATCAGTTACACTAATGAGGGAGAGGTATAAAGAATTACTAAAGGAACAAATGCATTATTTAATTGGCAAAAGCAGAAGTGTTCATCATATAATACTAGAGGGTGGGACTGCTCACTAAAGTCTTTCAAACTGCAGAATCGCTACTGTGATTTCTGCAGACTTGCTGTACCAGATTAGCACATCACTCCTCTTCAACCTTTTCCCTGCACACACCCCTCCATATCCTCTTTCTACCTGTACTGTAACTCACTTTCTCCGTTTTGTTGGACTCTTTCTCCATCATCCACTATACCTCTTGTAAGACATATTGCTTTCTGTTGAACATAGCAACAATTTAGCTGTCTGTGCATTTTATCAGATTTGAAATCCAGTTATCCCTGTTTTGAAAAACTTTATAAAGACTATTGTATATTATCGCCTTTCAAATGTTAGTGTCACTCTGTGTCTATTACTGTTGTTTGTATATTGGAGCCTTTCAACACTGGCCACCACTGAAAATGGGTCCTGTGCCCAGTTGGGCACAGTAAACAAAAGCAACAAATAAATACATTTTAGAGGAGATCAAACAATTAAAAAAACATAATATACAATATGGCAGCAGACCGATGAGCAATGTTAGAAGGTTTCATTGTGGGAAAATAACAAACTCTAGGCCACAGGTAGTTTTTAGAGAACTTGCATTTGTTTTTTCATCTGGTGTCTATGTTGGCTTTCTAAACTGAGCATTGAGTAGTAAGAAAGCTCTGGCTCTGGCTTTGAATGGCCATTATAGTTTCTGATAAACTGAGCTGACAACATCAATAACATGCTTAACAGATTTAAAATGATTATTCAGCGATAATCATAAAACTTTGTCAAAGTGACTTCTTTAACAAAGGTGTTGTCTATTCAATTTAACATTAATATATTAGTTTAGGTGAATCATATCATGATTGGGGTTAATCCCTGAGATAGGCATAAGTTCTATGTTACTTAGTACTGATAAAACAAATACCGAAGGCAGTGATTTCTGAATGCTGCTATAAATTTGTTACCATTCAAGCTATATCAAAGAGAGACACTTGTCTGTAAAAAGATGGGTGACTTATTGACATATCAAACTGACTTAAATGTTTCATATCAAATGTACACATTACTGACGAAAATGTAAAATAAGTTGGGATACAACAAAAATAACACAGAAAATGTGAGAACAGATACAATTAACAGATTGACATAAGGCTTCTAAAAATCTAGAAAACAATCTTCATGCAGTTAAAAAGAGTACTTAGATACAAATACATAAATGGGAAGGTTATAACCAAAAGTGATGAACTTTTAATGTATCCAGAAAAAAAGACTGTAAAACATTAATCAAGCTGTAGTCAGATATAACACATCTGACACCACAGATCATTAAAGCACCTGTCCTGTGATTAAGCTTAATGCCATACTACAAATAAAAAAATAGCCATCACCAACAACAAGTTGTATTGATAGACTTTGTGCATATTTCACAAGGACCTTGAACAATGAGGACAGGAAAACAATTTGATGATAATTGCTTAGGGAGATGGATTAGCCACAATTATGAAGATGAACAATAGATGTATTTTCCAGAACAAAAATGTACAGTCGTCTTAGATGTACTGAGCAGATTTCCAAATGGTAAAACATTTGCTTCTTCAGAGATTCTTGTCCTCTAAGCAGAGTCAATGAAGACACCAAATAATGATGTTGTGACCATTTATTGTATAAACATAGACGACTTTATAGCTGCCCCAACAAATTAAGATATTAATCACATCTTAAACACATTGTATAAAAGACAAACATTAACCTTTACCTTATGCCAGTTGGTGTAACCAAACCTATTTTGGATAAAGTTTAAGATTCAAGTGTATAACCCAAGCTCCCTTGGACCTGGTTAAAAAGAACCTTAGGGCTTTCCTCCCAGCCCAAGTACAGTCTAGCCATGGCCTCGGCTTAATACTGACAATGATGGCAAGTAAACATCATGCAATAGGATTCCTGGGGCCCTTGGAGGCACCATTGATATTTTCTGAACTTTAAGCATTCAGCTTGTCACCCAGTGGCCAGAGTAATCCTTAGGCCCCAGGAAATGTGCTATCCAGCCCAGGGCTGCAAAATGTATGTGGAGGGCATGAGGATAATCTCCTATGCAGCATCTGGATATTAAGAATTTAATGACCAGAGGCAATGCCCAGGATCTGTGACTCAGGGGTACTGATTTATAAAACCCCTTAAAAGTCTGCAGTGATGACAAGTAAGCCTTTCTTGTGCTCTGAGCCAAGAAATTTGCCACTGTTGATCTGGCTATTATTCTCCAATTAACCAGCCTTTTTTTAGTGGGGGGGGGGTCTATAAATGTCTGGCTAACTGCTGAACCTGATGAACTGAAAATGGGAAAGGTTATCAGCTATTGCAGTGACTTGACTAGGTACATGAACGCTAGAAAAAAAGTTAAATTAATTTGCAAGCTCAATAAAACTAGTAGTCTAATGACTGAGTGGACCCATTTTGATTTGGAAGACCATTTATTCAAAGTGTGGACTTGAGTGGACCCATTTTGACTTGGAAGACCATTTATTTATAGTGTGGACTACAGCAAGATTGTCTGAAAAAAAAGAAATCACGCTATTAGTCAAATGGTCCTCCAAACTAACATGCCTACCCGTATACGAAAAACTTCTTGGAAAGTAATGTCCCTCTTCCTTTCAGAAGACCAAGATATAGGCCATTTTGCCAGAAACAAACTGCCATGAAAATGACCACCCATGTCTATCCCTCCTGTCGCATCTGTGCTAAGTTCCACCTCACTGGAAGTGACCCAAGGTGACTGCCACAGAGCCATTCTATTGAATTTGTTCAAAAATGTATACCATGGGTGAAGATCAATCTTGACTCTGTGCATAAGACAGGGAGAGGCTGAAGACAGGCAAATTCTTCCCTGGTGACTAACAGACGGTTCTGGAGGGGTACTAAGATTTTTCTCCAGAGCTAAGTCAAATATTCTAGCCCTGCCTTCATCCAGTAGGTAACTGAGAAACTTTTCATGATGTTCGTCAACTGTCTGGCCTCTGTCAGTTGCCCCTGACATTGCTGTTCCCTCCGTCATTACCTTCTGGCTCTGCTGGGACCTCTATAAATATGATTGAAGTCTCCCCTGTAGCTGGGGTGTTACTCCTTGCCCTTCGCCTTGTCTTCATATAAGGGTTGGTCTCCTGCACTGGTACCTATTCTAAGGATGGGAAGGCTCTTTTCCGGTTGGCCTATCCTTGTTCACTCATCTGGGTGACCTCCAAATCTGCAAATAAGCCCTACTTCCTCAGTTATCCGAAGACATCTGTCTATAGGTTCACAGGTAAATAGGTAGGTACTAGGCTATCTGCCTGAGGGCATTTATAAGCCTAGCCAGAGTGTGTCGGCTTTCGCCGCCCCATTGATTAATTAACTGAGCCTCTGTCAAGCAGAGCCAATGAAGTGATCCCAGGGGTGTACTTTCTGTTACCCATCCACTCGTCAAGGCTTCTCTTGAAGAGTGTTAGTGAGGGGCTCTGCCTAATGTAGTTAGGAATTTTGTTCCAAAGCATGGGGAGTCTCTGTGACAGGAATCTATCCCTCCAGCATGTTCTATTTATTGTTGTGGTGAGGTTTAGCTCACTAGAGCGTGTGGCTCGCAGTGACTTGGATTTCTTTAGGTGGAGCATGTCCATCAATTCTGAGTTGGACATGGCTTTCTAAGTCAGGCAGAGATCACCTCTGAGTAAGCGATATGCCACTGAGTACAGCCGGAGTTTTTTCAGTCGGGTTGCATAGGACATAAGTTTGAGGCCAGTAATCCTCTTGGTGAGGTGCTTTTGTGTTCTTTCAATCTGTTGGAAGTGTCTTGTGAGGTACATCCCAAATGGGGCATTGTACTCTATGATGGGACTGATGAGTGATGAGTAGAGGGGCACTATAACCTCTTTATTTCTAGATGCAAACCCCTTAGTAATTAGATGGGCCACATAGAAGGATTTCCTAACTACTTTGGCAATATGATTGTCAAAGGAGAGATTACTATCTACCTGGGTCCCCAGATCTCATATTACCTCTTCTGTATTAAGGGAGCTGCCGCCTATGTGGTAATTCGTGGGTGTTTTGTTTTTCCCAAACAGGATGACTATGCATTTTTTGGCATTTAGCTTGAGGCCATGACATTGAGACCAGGTGTCTGTCTCAGTAAGGCCTTTTTGGAGTATGTCCGTGTCAGACGGAGAGTCAATTATGGCTCCCAGTTTGCAGTCATCAGAGAACTTGGTTAGCCATAGTTCTCCTGTGTTTGCCTGTACTTCTGAGAAATATATGCCGAACAGTAGGGGTCCCAGAACTGAGCCTTGCAGGACACCACTTGTAACTGGTTTAGAGTCAGACCTGGAGCCCGCTATTCTTACCATGTGAGTTCTGTCTGTAAGCCAGTTGGCAACCCATCTTGTGATGTAGGGGTTTATGTTCAGGCTGGTGAGTATTTCTATAATACCCGAGTGAGGAATGGTGTTGAACGCCTTGGAGAGATCAAGGTAGGCTGTGTGAACCACCTTTCCCTCATCTATGGCCTTGGTAACTGTCTAGAAGAAGTCATCCAGGTTTAGTAGGCATGATCTGCCCTTAACAAAGCCGAACTGGGGCGGGTCAAGTGTTTGGAGGTTCCCAATGTCTTTGTTAATGAGTTCCATGATGAGGCTCTCCATAGCCTTGCAGACCAGGCTAGTCAGGCTTATGGGGCGATAGTTACCAGGCAAAACCAATTGCTGTGCACATGGGTAATGCACGGCCGGGAAATACCATAGAAAAACACAGTTGGCCAGCAAAGATAGCAGTCAAGCATACAGCCAAAATCAGATAGTAAATGAACAGACTTTATTTGGTATAAAAATAACAAACCGGTTTCGGCAAAATAATGCCTTCTTCAGTGTTAGAGAAACAGACACACGGAATACAATTAAATATACAAATTTATACTATAAGCTAACCAATGAGCACACTGGTATGCTACTGATGCTCATGAATAATGCATGAAAAATATAAGAAAACAGAATGCAAGAGACCAAGGCTACTATTCTGACATATAATAAGATGTTACAAACAAATCATTGTAGCGCATGTTAAACCCATAATAAGAACAATATTTGTTAAATGATGAAGGTATATATAGAAACAGAAAAATAATAATACATAAATACACAATGGGCAGGATTCACGAAGCCTCCGTGTAAGAGTTATAACTCATACACGGAGGCTGCAGTTAAACGGAGTGATGTCAGCATGCTTTGCATATTCATGAGAGCATGCTGAATCACACCTAAGGCTAACACGGTCCATGTAAGACAGTAGGGGGCGTGTCCGTAGGTCGAGCCCTGTAAGCGGACACGCCCCAGAAGAGGAAAAGTGCCCAAAGTAAACACCCACGACAGAGTCCACGGAAATGTGAATAAACAGAACACAACACATGCCCCCACAGACTATGAACAGAAAACATATAAATAAACATGTTATATATTTTTTTTAAATTGTAAAAATGTTTAACCGTGAGTGCGCTTCGCTGGCGTGCCAGAAGCGCAGCTACAGTTAGCAGTCAGTGGGAAAGCATATAAGAACTAAATATGCAAAGTAAGCCAGGAAGCAATAGCGTAGCGGTAGAGATGTTGGCTGAAGAGCAGGCATTCATGGTTCGAGCCCCCACAACACCAATTTTTATTTTTAGCAAAATAAGCACGAAACAAGTCCCTGACAAATATGTACACATAAAACCACATTTTATGTAAAATGTAATGAAATAGCCCATTTATATTGAAGAAATGTGAGGTAACAAAAGAATAAAAAATGCCAGATGTGCCCATAGCTGAGCTACAGTTTAACAGGGTGAGTGCATCTGCCCGTACGTGAGCAGTGGTTTAACTGGTGCAAAATGAGTGCCCGTAGCTGAGCAGCAGTTTAACATGCTAAATCTATGTGCCCCTAACTGAGCTGAGCATAATATGAGTGCTGATAGCCAAATGAGGCTTAAACCAGTGTACCCCGTTTGCGCGGAGCTGCGCACCGCGCAAACAAGCTAACCGACGGGCAACGTTGAGCAAGCCGTATCAAAACTGCCTTTACACAGACACACCCCTCAGCATGTCTAGACAGTCATGAAAAATAAAAAGCAGTGGCCAGGTTCGAACCCAGGATACTATACACCATAGTCAAGGTACAGAACCACTAAGCCATGACAGCAGTACCTAGAAATGCAATAATAGCTAATATATAAGAATGAATACAAGCTGGAGCATGACAATGCAGGTTTACTGAAGTTGATACAATTCCAAAATGGCCAATCACAGATATGTGCGGGAAAAACGGACTATATAAGCCCCATAGGCGGGAATACACAGCATAAACGATTGTAGAACTGAACTGCAGGCAGAATGACAGGAGTAGGAGAGGGTAGTTGCTTTCGAGCACAGAGGTGGGGCGTTGAGGAGTCCAGGTACATGGTCTGGCTCCTAGTCCACAATCATGAGGCCCAACTCATGCAGGGCCAGGTCCTCTGGGGAGCATACAGGGCTGAGGCGTGGGACCGGTTGGCTCATGATCTCACCAGTGCCACAGGGATTCCAAGGACTGGTGAGCAGGTCCGTCACCACCATGCGGACCTGAAGAGATGCAAGCAGGACCAACTGAACCTTTGGATCCAGGAGGCCCGGCAAACGCCCAACGCCCCACTATTGAGTAAGTTACATTTAATTATGTATGTAAGAAATTAAACTAGCTGATATTATGGAGATGTGTATTCCAATATTACTTCATTCATATTACAGCTGCAGGTGTCCGTTCTGCGAACCGCAGCGCCTATGGCGATAGGCTGGTGCGGTTGCGCCACCAGGCAGGTCAGTAATCCACTACCAGTAACTGTAAAGAAATATAAAAGTATGACAGTCAGCAAAAGAGTGCAGTGTAGTCACTAAGGAATAAAATGTGCAAGCAACAGTGTGAAAGTGTCTGCAAGTATTGCTTGATTACAAAAGTGTGTTTCAGCCTGTAAGTTAAACCGAAAAATGGAAATGTCTGACATAAATTCTGAAATAAAAATGCCCCACCTGTAAGAAAATAGTACACAACCTGCAGCAGGCTGAAAAGTATAGCTGCAGAAGATGATGAAATCACATGTGTGAAATATATCCCTGTTGAAATACTGAAACATGACAGAAGTGTGACTGCTGGAAAGGATTGTAATAACTACAGGTAAAACATGTCAATAAAGCCTAGAAGTAAGTACCATCCTGAATAGTAAAATGAAAGCAAGTGAGAGAGTGTGAGAAAGTGTCATGAATCCAGCAATACAGTAGTAATAACCTCTGAATAAAGTATACTGCAGTCAAGACAGAATGAAATGCATGTGAGAATCAAAACCAAACAGCAAAATCTGTTCAAAGTGTTGCTGCATCTGGAATGTGTACCCCAAAATCTGAATATGTTGCTCTCAGTCTGCAATATGCAGATAGGATGATTGTCTGATATACCAAACATCCGCACTTGTCTACAGCTATATAAAGCAAATGTAGCAGGATGATGTAGCTGAACAAAGCTAGATATGAATGTGTATGAAGAACGATAAAATGTATATTGATGTTGCAGTAACAGTCCTATCACCAAGTTGAAATAGTTATCATATAGGAAACTGTAGTTAGAACAGTAGTGTGTATATATCTGTAGCTATTAGAAATGTACAGCATATGTATTGGTATTTGAAGGTGTTAATATTATTTTCTTCACCCACCCTATAACCACATATAACCCATTCCACATGAAAATGGTATGTGCAATCACAATTAACACCCCTGGACATTTGTCCTGTTGGGTCATATATATTTGCATGTCCGTTGATGCATCTGCCCTGTTCATACATCCAAACCTGATGGCCTGTTGCCATCAATTAACCCTGCATGTTGTTGGACTGTGTATTGCTGTTCAAATTATGCATGTGTTATGCACGCTGTTCAATGGTGTGAATATCTGGGTGTTTGGTTAATGGGAATACTAATGCATGCTGTTACAACTAATTGTGAATGGTATTATATGTCACTAACCCAAACTGTCATGGCATAATGCAAAACATAGGACGACATGGGAAGGCGGGTTCCAGCGGACCCACCTCTCCCACCTCAGCTGGCGAGTGCACCTGGCACTAATGCCGAGTCCGGACCCTCCTCCGGTGGCCCTGTGCCACCTGCGGGTAGAAGCGCTGCAGGGGATGGGGCTCGCCTCCCCCTCTGCAAGTGTGGCCGGAGGAGAACCACCACTCACCCTCCATAGCGTCCGGACTGCGGTGCGTAGGGAGATTCGGGACTCTGTTCTCGAGCCCCTACTCCAGCTTGAGGCACGGGTGGCACAACTAACAGGCATGCCTGTTGCCCGGCCTACACAGCCCCCAGCACAGCCCCATCCTGGGCAGTGAAGGAACAGTGGCAACTGCCTATGGGTGGGGATATCAGTTCCACTGTTGCCATCTGTGGGCTCATGGCACTCTGTACCCACAAAAAAAGTACGCCCCATACATAGCTGCCCATTCCGCACACATGTCTGCTGGACATGGAATCTATCAATTACAATTGGCTGTACAACAAGTATTATTGTTGTCCTGACACTTCTCTCAGGGGTGGAAGGTTTTAAATGTCACACCAAATTACATACATATGCACAGCTGTTGCTGATGAAGAAATGGGCAGCTTTGGGCCTTACCTACATCCCTCCTGCAAATCCCAAGCTTGTTTCCCTACTGTCTTACCCTCTTTGTGACACCTTTTTCACCACTTTCCTGTCTCCCCATTTTCTTTTCTTTCAAAGAAAATAGCGCGTGTGTGCGCCAGAGTAAGCACTGTTAAGCGGTTGTAAGCGGGTGTGCACTTGTGTGTGCGAATCTAACCGCCAGTGCGCATGCGTGAGCTCCGCGCAAACCAGCGCTAACCCGGTTACAACTGCTTAAAAGTGCCTTAGTCACTTTGATTGACAGGTCCTGTACTCAGTTCAAAAGCAAAATAAAATCCCACTGTCAGTCCTGAACCCAGGACCTTGGAAACACTAGTCTGTATGACCTACCACTAAGCCATGACTCTTATACAAGAGCATTGTGCTAAAATAAATATAACATGTAATAGTAGGGATGAATGTAAAGGGAATATAGGATGTGTTGTACCCAAAGCATGTCATGTAGAATTACTGTCAAAACTACTGGATTCCCTCAATAGTACTGTGTGAACACAAACAGCCATGCTAGTTGGTAGCTTGTAGGTAATAATGTCGGTTAAAGTACATATATAAATGTATGTATATGTACATATATATATATAAATATATATATATATATATAGTTGTAGGAGTCATTGTGCATACACACTTACTACAGGGAACATGAGAGAGGGATGGAGAAATGTGAATCTACAACACAGCTTGAATCATGAGAGAGATACTAACCTTTACACTCACAGAACACTGTCCACAGCATACCAGCATGGTCCCCGCCCTTACAATCTGAAAGGGCAATGCCTATCCCACATACCCTTTTATAGCACTGACCTGAAATCACAGTGAGAACTGCAATCAGTACACAACTGGCTGTATGCTACTAGCAAATGCTGGCTTACAATTGGTGCAGAGGCCATCACATGGACCTATGCAGATACCTACAAAAGCATCCAGTACTAACACTCCACACATGCAATACATTCATTGCACTGTCTGGAAGCAGACAGAGGGAGAGAGAAAAGTGAGAGAGAGAGAGAGAGAGAGAGAGAGAAAACAAAAAAAAAATTATACACTGTGACTTTGTCACCCAAAGCTGTCAGCAGTGACAGTAGCAGCAGCAAGCAGAAGCAGTGATAATGCAACCAGCTGCGACAAACACAGGTAATGCAAAGTAGCAGGTTAATAGTGTGCATACTGTGAACCCTCCAAATGTGTCATAGGTCTGTATCTATAGGTATGTCCATGTGATATGTTGTGTGTACGTAGTTCCACCAAAAGGGGATGACCATACATTACATGTCAATCAGTCTTAGGCCATGATCCTGGCAGCAGTTGTCTGTGCGTTGCCCCCAGCAATGGCTGTAGTGACTGCTTTGAAAGGTCAGCCAGGTTCAAAAGGCAGGATCAGCCCATCACAAAGGCACACTGGCTGGGAACAAGTGTCTACAGGTACCCAATATCACTGCATATGCATCACATACTGCATAATTCCATAGCTTAGCAGACCAGGCCGGTTATGCATATGATGTGGTAGTTCCCAGGGTCAGTCGAGGTGCCTCCTTAGTGGTGTGGGACCACTGTCACTGTATGCCACTGTCCAGGTACATATCCTGTAGTACGGCCAAGATAAATTATCAGTGTTATATGCGGTTGTATGTCCTCTCGGAGTGCAGGTAGCACACATCCAGGGATACCATGAGGTCACAGTGATGCTGTGTGTTCTGCTCTGCTGAGGGCGGCCCTCACCTGGACATGTGAGATGATAGGGAGGTTACATACAGCTGTGATAAATATTTCAACTGGTGGGGGAGAAGGAGGGAGGATACATGCACCGAACATGTCTGCAATACTGTTGCCAATATCCGTGTGTTTGGTGAATGTTAAGTAGGAGTGTATTAACACAGAGCATATCTGAGGCATGTGGTCCATATGTGTAACATAACTGAAGACGGCCTTGTGGTCATCCGTAGTGTTTGTGGCCATTTCCCTCCCAGAGTAGGCCGTGGCCATTGTTATGATGGACCGTAGCGAAGTACCAGTGCTGACCACAGATGCCTTCCCTTAATGTGAATGTGCTCTGTCCTGCAGTAGCCTCCTGCTATTGTTATACAATCTGCCTCTGTCTGGGGTCCACCGGACAGGATGCCTAACCTTTGTGCATAGGGTCTGGGTTAGAAATGTGTGTGCAAGTTCCATGCAATCTGTGGCATGTCCATGGTAAGCATTTGCAAAGGGGTCAGCAGTGTGGGTTGTGGCTTCCACTGGCCCAGTGTGCTGCATGGATACCATCTCAGTCCCAGCAAGTGAATATCTGTCTAATCACATACATATCAAAGTAGTCTACTGTGCTGGTGGTGGTGGTGGGATATGTATATCCAGGCCGAGTAACTTCTGTCCACATCACAGTAGTGGATGGCATCCCACATACAGTACCTTGGGATGAACCCCCAGAGTGAGGTTGTGCATTGGACCTGTCAGTGTGTGCTGACCGATGGAGCATGCTACTATGTTGTGTGGAATGTGGCAGGTATTGTTGCACAGGTGTTGGCTGAGCACTGATATCTGGCCATGTACTTGTGTATCCACCACGACACACACACATGCAACATATGGGAGTAGTAGTATATCACTACACATGAGTATCATGTATAGTATGTGTGCCATATATTGCTGACATAGTCTGCTGATATCCTGTTTGTGTTCTCTTCCAGGGAGATGGCGTCAGCGTAATCCCGCCTACTCTGTAGCAGAAGACGAGGAGATCCACCAGAGCCTGGTGCGGGAGTATGACATCCTGTTTTCCCGCACCAGTCAGAATCAGCAGGAGAGGGCTGCACTGTGGCAAGACCTTGTCCGTAGGGTAAATGATATTGGCACGCATAACAGGACATATGAGCAGGTACGACATCACTGCAGTGATTTAATCTGAAGTGTCCGTCAGTGTGCATCAGATATCCAAAGGCAACAGGTTGCTACAGGAGGTGGGGTGGCCACACATCCCCCCTCACCAGACTGGAGGGGCTACTCCTAAGTGTTGTGGCTCCAGCCCCAGAACAGCAACAGCAGTACACCTGCATTATGATGGACGCTGGTTCCACACAGCAGCACGACATGGAGCGTGCAGGTAATATGCCATATGTACACTTGACTGTTCTGTACACTGTATCATATGCAATATCAATGGCACAGTTGTGCCCACTGACATTAATCTCATCATTTCTGCAGGTCCCTCCGGGGTTACAGCAAGGCAGGCTATCCATGCTGGTGAATGTGTTTAACATAACCTATAATAGTCCTGATAATGCTAGTAACAGTAGTGTAACTCAGTAGTGCTCTGTGTGTATACTGTGAGGTGTGCATGTGTGCAGGTGTGCCTGTGCCCATGTGTGCATGTGTGCATGTGTGCAGGTGTGCCTGTGTCCACGTGTGCATGTGTGCATGTGTGCCTGTGTCCACGTGTGCATGTGTGCATGTGTGCCTGTGTCCACGTGTGCATGTGTGCATGTGTGCATGTGTGCATGTGTACATGTGACCACATGTGCATGTGTGCATGTGTCCACGTGTGCATGTGACCATGTGTGCATGTGTCCATGTGTGCATGTGTCCACGTGTGCATGTGTGCATGTGTCCATGTGTGCATGTGTCCACGTGTGCATGTCTGCATGTGTGCATGTGTGCATGTGTGCCTGTGTTCATGTGTCCACGTGTGCATGTCTGCATGTGTGCCTGTGTCCATGTGTGCATGTGTGCCTGTGTCCATGTGTGCATGTGTGCATGTGTCCATGTGTGCATGTGTGCATGTGTGTAGAAGTGCATCACTGGTAACAATGTCTGGAGACTGTAAACTGTGTTTCCTGTCTTCCTCCTACAGGTTCTGGTGCTGCTCTGGTGACCTGCAGCAGGGAACCTGAATCTTGTGCCACGGGTACTGGTAATGATGATATTTGTGTAATGGTACAGGAAGGTGTGTTAGGGTCCGCCATTGGTCAGCCAATTGACAGTACACAGCTGTCAACCCCATCATTGCACACAGTCATCCTGCCAGTACATCCTTTGTCACCATTGTCCATAGGTGATGGACAGGATACAGTGGGCATAGACCAGGGTAATGTGGTACCTGTGGCACATGCGTCCCCACACAGCAGCCATGGGCAGGGTCCTCCGATGTTACCACACAGACAGTTGCCCATGGGTTCTCGTGGGAGCATCCGTGGGCGTACTGCCTCTGGCCGACGTGCCCAAAGAGGTCTGTCAACCTCAGCTATGTTTCGGACTGTCATGCAGGCACAGTTGCGTATGGAAAGGTACACCAGACAGGGTCTGAGGGAGCTGAGAGCATGTCGCACAGCCATGACAGACAGTATGCATGACATTGCGGATGCTATCCGTAATTTCACCGATGTCATAGACAGATGTTGTGGGGACATATTACAGCAGTTCCACAACCAGATGTCCATGAGCCAGGGCAATGGTGGGTGTTTGCGGCGTCGACGTGGCCGTATGCCAGCAACAGCAGCAGCTGGCAGTCGGCGCGGACGACAACAGGCCTGCGCACACCCCCATAGTGCCAGCAGCAGCCCCAGCAATGCTGGGTCTGTGCTGTCATCGGAACGCCCCAGGAGACCATGCGCACGTGGCTCTGGACAGTCCCAACAGGGACCTGTGTCCAGTCAACACACTCCCGCTTCTGATGACAGTACCCAGTCTGGCTTAGTACTGGATACAGTCCATAGCACCCCTGCCAGGCACAGGTACCGTGTCCGTGCCCACAGACACTGATCTGTATGACCTGCCAGGTGCAGTCTGTGGCTGTCCACAAACCCCTGTATATGGCAGCCATGAGGTGGAACTGTGCGTGCATACACACATGCAAAATGTTAACACCTAGGGTGACCACATACATGCACACACTGCACCAACACTGCCCCACCCTGTACTGCTGCCCCTCACCAACACACATACACACACATGTCAATTGGTGGTATCAGTGGCTGACTCAGGCATACCTAATCCACACCCTGTGCATATGATGACACTGTGCCACCTCCTGCAATCTCCAACATCATTGCGGGAACAGGTAAACATGCTGCCGATGCACAGGGTGACTACATAGAAGTGTATTAGTAGTATCATGTTGGTAACAGTACAGTGTGCTGCTATGACTGTGTGTATATCCCAGCATGCCTGCTGCAGTAACTGTATGAATGTCCTGAATTGTTATCTGCACCCATAGTACATATCAAAGTGTAACAGCTGCACATAATTGCATGCCAGTGGTAAGGTTGTCAACAGATAGCCGGATACATGGGTAGCACAGGGGGAAAGCTAAAGCAAGTAGTGATATGCAATGGTGAACATGTACAGTAATGGTGTCAAGTTGCCCACAATGACTATGCAATGTGGATGTTCGCGCATGTAGATATGTGTGCAGTACCAATGTAATCCAAATCACAAATAATTATGACATAATATCAGTTCTACCATGGGCATCTGCGCTGTATATTCCTGGGTACATGTTGATAGTGCATACATATTTGCATTGTTACTTACTGTTATTGTTACCCCTTCTTTGTTGTACAATGCACTACTTCCAACCCTGTTTACTGTAGCTTTGTTTGCATGCATGTTCGCTTGGGGTTCCCTGGAACACTGCTTACACCTGCAATGCAGAGTTACAGTGCTTCTGTAGATGCCTAGTGACATCTGCATAGCGTACGATACGTATGTCAACTTTACACATGACAGAACGTCACTGTCTGTCCTGTACGCATGTACGTTGCCTGTGACACATTGCACATGTCTTACCTGGCATTTACCCACGTGTGCAGTCATATATGCCAGTGCTATAAACAGTAGCGGTACACCCACACATGCACACCTTCAGTATGTTGTTCTCCATTGGCCCTATATGTTGGTACTCACCATGGCAATCACACTACTAGGGTAGCATGTGCAAAGGTAACCTGTGAATCACCTCTATGGTCCAGTTGTGGTTTATGTGAGTAATGTGGCAATGTCACAGCTGCCACATGTATGCAGTCAGCCATCACCCTTGGCCAGGAACGTACAACACATGTGTGGGATGCCACCACACAGCCAATCTGGGGACTGGGCTCTCTGAACCCAGTAATGCCATACCCTGTCAGGTGGCATGTCATATACACTACATCCTGGACAAACTTCAACCCCAATCCCTGCTGCTACTATTGATAAAACCCCTGAAGACGTTTCTGATAGTTTTGACCAATTCTTTACTGAGACATTTCAGGCCCTAGCTAGCCATCTACCTCCTAGCTCCCCTGGTCCTGAAAGTAGCACCCCTAGAAACCTACTTGCGTTCAGCTGCCAACCATTCACCACTTCACTTCTCCGTACCTTGATTGAAACAGTGAAACCCACTACACTTTCTGCTGATCAACTCCCTGCCGAGTACCTATCAAAATCAGATGATGCTATTGCTTACCCCGTCTCAAAAGTAATCAAACGAACCATGATAGAATCTAAATTTCCCACCATCTGGAAAATATCATATGTAATCCCACTTCACAAAGGAGGCAGCTCTACTGAATTCTCCAATTATAGGCCAATAGCTATACTCTCTCCACTTGCAAAGATTATGGAAACTTTATTCATAGACAATTCATGCACCACCTAATCCAAAATCGCCTTATGGCAGACACTCAGCATGGCTTCCGCCCTCATCACAGCACTACTTCAGGCCTCCTAGCCTTTAGTAACACCATTAACCATACTTGCAACACTAATTATATATCCTCAGCCCTCTTCTTGGATCTTTCCAAGGCATACGATATGGTTGATCACCAACTTGTAATCCACACCCTGCAAACATTCTGTCTAGATACTGGAGCCTTCCAATGGTTTCAATCCTACCTGCATGGTCGACAGCAGGCTGGCCTCTGGCAGAACAAACTCTCTAACCTTCTACCTAACACCTTCAGAGTACCACAAGGCTCTATACTAGGGCCCTTGCTGTTCTCCATCTTCATTAACGACCTTTATACTGTCATCCCAAAAGTCAGCTGTATCCAATATGCTGAAGACTCTACTCTGATCTGCTCAGCCACATCTCCAGTAGAGTTATGGTCAGCTACCCAGACCACCTTTAATACAATAGAAAACTGGCTTTCTGAACATCGTCTGATCCTAAATCCCAAATAAACTAAACTGCTGTTATTTCACCAGCATGTAGGTCTACCGCTTTCACCTTTACCATAACATCAACTGATGGCACAATAATCTCCCCTGACCCATCTACTAAACTATTAGGTGCCATCATAGACAATAATCTCAAATGTGACCTACATGTTAACCAAATTATCAAAGCCATCAATAAAAAACTAGGGTCACTTTACAGAATAAAAGCCTTCCTAGCCCCTCCAGCTAAAGGTGCCATAGCTCGCTCACACCTTCTTTCAACCCTTCTGTATGCATCCCCTCTACTCTCGAATATGAACAAGACTGTCCTTAACAAACACTCAATTTGCTACAACCACATTGCCAGGTTTGCCACTGGGCTGCCTTTTAGGACACATCATTGCATCAATCTAAATCAGCTTGGTTGTCTTGCAATACCCAGCCTAATACAGTATAACCAACTGATTATGGTCTATGAAATCCTCTATAATCCGGACAATACTCCTGCACTTCAAATATTATCACCCCCGATAACAATCCTAGACCGCTTCGATCCTCTAACAAACTACTAATTCAGACTAGCAAATTTAATAACACAGCCAGTGATTCTCTCTTTGCAAACTCTGTAAGTAGATCCTGGAAATCACTTCCAGCTGATATTACCTTACTTTCCACCTTAGGTCAATTTAACACTAGACTCAAACAACATTTGTCACTTAACTGGCTATGTCAATGTATCAAGCCTAACTAACTCGAATGTGTAAAATCTGTGAACCAGTTTACTGTGTAGTTTAATTTAATCCTGACTTGTGCGCAGGACTAACATTAACCTGTGGAACATGTTTAACTTGCTTACTTATGTAATCTCTGTAAATAATCTGTTTGTAATATGTAATGCTGGTATTATGAAATGCTGTATCTGCTTACCCTTGTAGCTTTTCTCCCCGGGCCTCCCCTGGAAATGGACATGCATCCAGTCGGACTATCCCGGTCAACAAATGTAGGATAAATAAATAAATAAATAAAATATATTACAGTGACTACAAGACAAGTCAGACATTGACACGCACTGACAGCATGCTGAACACACTGGGGCATACGTGGGGACTCAGAATAGCATCCTGCCTGAGCATCACACACCTCTGCAGCTGGCACACAGGCATATGTTCCGTCAGAACAGAGCACATGCCACAGATGGCACACACATCCCCTGTGCCACACACTCACAGCCTGTAGGGCTACACAACACACCTGCTACAGACGTGTCAGTTACCTGTCTTGGGTGCTGCACTGGGGTCCCGCTCAACAGGCTGTATCTGGTGAAGGTCACAGTGATATGCCTCAGGGGCACTATGGTCCACCACAGAACACATGCATACAGGTCAGTCAGAGGCATGGACACATATGACTCACTTATTGACCATGCCAGTATGGCTGACCTGAGACATACCTCCCTGGACTACATGATAGGGAACATAGAATGGATCTCTCAGCATGTGGCACAGGCCAGTATGAGCCTGATCTTGGTTGCCAACATACCCTCACCAGGTATGCTACCACTATATGTGGGAAGGGTGTTGTATGTCTACATTATGCTCAGTCTCCACTGTCATTCATAGGGTATCCGGTGGCTGTCAACGTGTGCTTACATGCTAGGGAAGCCACAATGATGTGCAAGGGACATCTTGCACGTGACACCCATTGCCCGATGTATAATGGCAAAGCTCCTTGGTACACACATACTGCCTTATGCTGCAGGACATGGTTTACATAGCCACCTCCGTGGGTATCACACAGGTTAGGACACCTACAGTGCTGCTACACAACAACAGCAGTGTACACTGGAAGATGCATGCACCAGACACTGTCCTCAGCACGGTGAACTGCAATGTCTGTGCAGTACCAGATTCCTGATTCATGGCTCACAGGTGTTACCCATCACTGACAGGTTATGCCCCATACCATGCCTGTCGTCCCCTACACATGTAACACACATGGACAGGGGGGTGGTATCCCAAGGTACCACAGATACACACACCTCCAGGTTGTTGGCACAGCACAAAGCATCAGGGCCTAATCATGTGCAGCTAACAGTGTGTCGGACTGCCATCTGGTTCATAGCCTGGCACACACAACCCTCCCATACACAGGAAGACCACCTATCCTCCATAACAACACTGGCAATATGACAGTCTCAAGAACTGTGTTTATATGGCTGGACTGCATCCAGCCAAACATTGTGCGTGAGCATTACTGTAGCTAAAACACACTAGTTGAAGGGTTCACAGCATATGGTCACTGAATTGCAGTGGAATGACATGTTACCACTACGACAACAGTTGGGAACATGCAGCACCTGTACATCGACTACATGTACACTATATGGCCCAGACCAGATGTGTATCCCCTGCTGTAGGTATTTTACCATATACACCCACACTGTATAGAGACATACCACATGCGGACCCTGCACAGTAAGACACAGTCATATTGGTATACATTGCAAATACCATTTATCCACTCGAGGCATGTGTCAATCATGGTAACTACTGCAGGTCACAGGTATTTATGTGTATGTGTCACACACATACATCATGTGTGCAATGCCATTGCTGATTTAGGCAATGGCATGCATTGTTATGTACAAAGACCCACACAAGGTCATACTGTGTGACACAACCACATGTGGCAGTTGTGGGTTATCAAAACATACCTATCTGTACTCTGACAATGGTAATAGACACAGTAGCAGAGTGCACTATTGGCATTACTAGCCAACTAGCCCTGTTTGGCTGTGCTGATAGTGTGGTGACATCCCCTGTGTTTACTGGGGGAATATGCAGCATCTGGTGTATTGTAGTATTTGCCAAAAGGATCTGTTCTCTCACACTTGCATTTACACACACCCTACTACCACCACACACACGCACACTTGCCTTTTGCAGGATTCATTCTCCTACCTAACTAAGTCACGACACGTGAGAGAGAGATGCATTAGCAAAGCGCACTATTCGGATTACTAGATAGGTCTTCTTCTCCGGCTGTACTTATAGTGTGCTGACAATTATAGGGTGCTGACAACATCAGTATTTTGAAAGGGTAATGTGCATCAGGTAGTGTGATCTACTGATTGCCAAAACTAACATGTTTTTCATACGGAAATGCACACACACAAACTCCCCACCTCCAAACACACACACATGCCATTTACAGGTTTCAAACTCCTATCTAACTACATTACGACACTCGGGAGAGACGCATTAGCAGAGTGCGTTATTCGCATTACGGGAGGCTTCCCTTCTCTTGCTGTACTTATAGGGTGCTGACATCATCTGTGTTTAGAAAGGGGAGTGTGCATCCTGTAGTGTGTTCTCCCAGTTGCCAAAAGGGACATTTCCCTCACACAAAATTGCACACACACTAACCCCCCTCATCCAAACACACACATTTGCCATTTAGAGGATTCAAACCACTACCTAATTATGTTATGACACTCGAGACGGATACATTAGCAGAGCACGCTATTCGCATTATTGGGAGGCTTCCCTTCTCCTGCTTTACTTATAGGGTGCTGACATCATCTGTGTTTAGAAAGGGGAATGTGCATCCTGTAGTGTGTTCTCCCAGTTGCCAAAAGGGACATTTCCCTCACACAAAATTGCACGTACACTAACCCCCCTCATCCAAACACACACACTTGCAGGATTCAAACCACTACCTAACTATGTTATGACACTCGAAATAAACGCATTAGCAGAGCGCGCTATTCGCATTACTGGGAGACTTTCTTTCTGCTGCTGTACTTACAGGGTGCTGACATCATCTGTGTTTAGAAAGGGGAATGTGCATCCTGTAGTGTGTTCTCCTAGTTGCCAAAAGGGACATTTCCCTCACACAAAATTGCACACATACTAACCCCCCTCATCCAAACACACACACTTGCAGGATTCAAACCACTATCTAACTATGTTATGACACTCGAGACGGATGCTTCAGCAGAGCGCGCTATTCGCATTACTGGGAGGCTTCCCTTCTCCTGCTACTTATAGGGTGCTGACATCATCAGTGTTTAGAAAGGGGAATGTGCATCCTGTAGTGTATTCTCCTAGTTGGCAAAAGGGATACTTCTTTCAAACAGTCTTGAACACACACTAACCCCCTCCACACACACTGAGCATTTACAGGATTCAAACCCCTACTTAACTATGTTATGACACTCGAGACGGACGCATTAGTGGAGCGCGCGATTCACATTACTGGGAGGTTTCCCTTCTCCTGCTGTACTTATAGGGTGCTGACATCATCAGTGTTTAGAAAGGTGAATGTGCATCCTGTAGTGTATTCTCCTAATTGGCAAAAGGGATACTTCTTTCAAACAGTCTTAAACATACACTAACCCCCTCCACACACACTGAGCATGTACAGGATTCAAACCCCTACCTAACTATGTTATGACACTCGAAATGGACGCATTAGCGGAATGCACTATTCGCATTACTGTGAGGTTTTCCTTCTCCTGCTGTACTTATAGGGTGCTGACATCATCAGTGTTTAGAAATGGGAATGTGCATCCTGTAGTGTGTTTTCCCAGTTGCCAAAAGGGACATTTCCCTCTCACACACACAAACCCCACTCATCCACACACTGAGCATTTGCAGGATTCAAACCCCTACCTAACTATATTATGACACTTGAGTGAGACGCACTAGCAGAGCGCACTATCCAAATTACTGGGCATCTGTTCTGCACCTGTAGTATTTATAGGGTGCTGACATCTTTATTTCTACAGAGGTATGTACATGTAGTACTACCTGTCAGGTGGGGGATAGCAAACATATGCATCTGCAGCCACCTACGTCAGGGTCAGATATGCACATTGCACTGGCAGGTTATGTTCTATACCATGCTTTGGGACCACAGGACCTGTAACACACAACACAACCAGTCCAGAACACCACACCCACATCCAGGACACACACTTAGCTTCCCTGGGAACAGTGCCAGGATATGCAGGTGTTCACATACACCATTCCAGTTGTTAACATCAGGTACAGGCATATTGTGTGTGAGAACTACTCAGGCCTCTACCACTTTACCCTACAGCCACTACAATTTGTGGGTCCATGTGCTATGGCAGAACCACACACCACAGCCACATGGGGGAATACATATTGCACATGTCCATCTGCAACGTGGGTACTCACTGTTCCACACCAGAGGTAGACCACCATTGTTGATATCTGACCATACCCACCTTTCCCTGGACATCCATATCCCATCTCCACCCCCAGGCAAGGTTGTCACTGTACACAAACTGTATTTAGCACAAGCAGACTGTACACTTGTGTAGACTGGGGTGGACGACTTCAGAGGACCCATGCTGGAGGACTATACTGGCCACTCAGCATAATCCTTGACAATTGCATTCTATGAGCATGTGTATGGTTTGCATTGGTCATGCTATCCCACATATACCCATGACTGCTCCACAACAAGACACCTGTCAGCTGTACACCAGCCATATATGCGCCGTACAACAGACAGAGTGACCTAATACATTGCAGAGCTGTAGCCCACAGAGGGAGGACATCTGTGAACAGTTCCGGCACGGCACTTCATTCACACATACTCATTACAACACAGTGTTGACAGTGGATTCATCCAGAGAATGCAGATAGGGCTCCCCTCAGTCTGTTATTGAAGGACACCTACTGTCAGAGATCCTCAGCAACCCTCTCACAGCACACACTGACAACATGGCTGTGGCTTAGCACATTCAATCCCTGGGACCTCCATGGTGCCCCTGCTTGACAGAGGCACAGCTCACTAGCCTCACATGTTGCCTTCTGTGACCTACTTTACAGTGGCACAGTAGCCTACTATCCTGGGGATGCAGATGCCAAGCACACTCCGGCTGAGCTGTCATTCCCTAGGGCAACAAGCCTAGTATTGACCTCTACGCCCATATGTTCAATTGTCGGATGCACAATATTTGTTGTGCTGTTCTACTGTTTGCAGGTCTTTATTGCCATAGCATTCCCTGTTCCTATGACCAACTTGTGTATCTGTGGAAGATGTTTGCATATGACGGCGATCCACTATATCACTTATGTCTCTGTAGTCATTTCCTGTGTGCACTGGGCTGATTGCTGTGTTGTGGTTGGTTCCTGGACTGACACGTACAAATACCAGATATGTGTGGCCAACTGCTAAACGGAGATATGGCCTAAGTGTGTGAGCATGCCCAGTTCAGCCTTTCCATGGCATGTTGTCTGACATATGCCTCATTTATCAAAGTGTGCGAGCATGCCCAGTGTGAGCTTTCCATATGTTGCACTCTGAAGTCCACCACATATTTGAGTGTGTGTGAACCTCAACAATATCTCACGTTTATGGTTGTGTGTTGGGTGTCATGTTGTGTACTAACTGGCCAACTGCTTCATGTCTGCCACAACAGGGATTATACTGTGCCTGCAGGGATTGCATGGGATACTTTGCAGACAGTTCTCAACATACTTTCATAATGACCTAACACTGTAGTACCGTATAGTGTACTGGTTCAGTACTTTCACTGTGGTGGACAGTATCCTGGGCTTTAGTCCTATGACTGCTTGACATCTTCATAGTGAGCACAACAGACTGTGTAGGGGCCAGTTGTGCACATATGACCATGTTGCAATATGTTCAGATATGGACTACCTACACCAGGCTCGTCCAACATTGCTAGTGTATTCCACAACATGGGTGGACATTGGCAAACACTAGCGATGTTCCCTAGGCCATTTCTGATGCTAGTCACAGGGTGTGTTTGTCCTTCGACACACATTGTAACTGGAGTTTGCCATGACATATGTCATGGTTAGTATACTGTGCCTCCGTCTACCTCTGACATAACAGTGATACCCAGGGTTAGCCTACCATCTCCCATACACACATCAGGATTCCTCTTGAGGGGTGTCGATATGTGGCTCTCTGGCTGACCTGTCCCAGGAGTTTACTGAAGAGTGGGGGTGCCTTCTGTGTTATGGATCATTCTGTACAGCTTGTCCTATGTATGTCAGTGCTGGGGTTCAGGTCTCTCATGTGCATAGCTCACTGCCATTCAGATTGTGCAAGGTGCAACATGTTCATTCATTCCAGGTTGGACATGGCTTCATACATCAGGCACAGCTTTCCTGTAGCTGGGAAGGATGGCGGTGTGTGGGGCTGCAGTTTGTTTACTCAGGCAACACATGGCATCTGTTCATGCTCTTTGCTACCACTGGTGGGGTACTGTTGTGGACTTTACAGTTGATGGAGGTGTCTGCTGCGGTATATCCCACAGGGGCTATTGTAGTCAGTTGTGACGCTGATGGAGGATGGCTGTAGAGCCACAGTGAGTTCCCCTTATCTACATCTGCCAACCTTCATGTTTGGGTGGGTATATGGTACATGTTTCTGCGAACACTACAGCCACATGTTTGTCCAGTGCAGGATATTTATCACCTTTTGTACCCAGGTCTCACATTACATGTTAGGTACCTCATGGGTTAACACCTGTGTGGTAATTTGTGGGCACTTACTGTATATCCATGGTGGTTGTCTATACACAGTTCTGCAATTAGCTTGCTGACATGGCTATGGCTACAGTTGTCTGTTTGTAGGTGGCCCTTTTGTGGGTTGCTTGTTTCAGCTGGGGGTCGTATATGGTGGGCTGTTTGTACTCCTCTGCATACATGTTCAGTCACAGTCCTTCCATGTTGGCCTATACCTATGGGACATATATACAGAACGGGGTGGGGGCCAAGACCAGGCCTTGTGGGATGCCACTCATATCCGCTTTGTAGTCTGACATGGATGCAGCATGTCTGACCATGTTAGTTCTGTCCTTGGTCTGGTTTACAACCCCTCTACTGACATAGGGGTATATATTTAAGCTGCTGAACATATCCATACTGAACTCGTACGGTATTGTCTAGAAGCATGTGCACAGTCCAGCTACGCTGTGTGGACCACATTGCCCTCATCAATGACCTTAATGACTGCTTCAAATGGGTCATACATGTTTAGGGGCAGGTTCTGCAGTTACGACAGCCACACTGTGTAGGGTCCAGTATCAGTAGGTCCACAATAGCCTTCTGTCTGCGGTACATACTGATCCTTTCCATAGCTGTGCAGAACAAGCTTGTCAGGATCCTGGGGTGGTAGTTTGGAGTATCCATTCAGGCAACACCTTTGTTGTGATGGACCACTGTTGTTGTACACTGCTCTTTGGGTACATATCCTGTGGTAAGGCTGACATTGGGCAGTAGTGTGATTTGGCATTCCATTATTCTTGGAGTCCATGTTGGCCTCAGCACAGGACACCATCACATACCTTTGCTGCTGTGTGTTCTGCTTTGCAGATGATGGCTGTTACCTCAGCATCTGCAATGTCAGGGGACCATCAGTCTGCTGGGATAGGTATTTTGCACTCGGGGGGGGGTGTTTGCACTACACCTGACAGGTTGCATGTTAGCAATATGTGTGTGTGTTTGGTATGTTGTTTGTAATATCTGTGTGATTCGGAGCATATCTGTGGATGCCCACCATGGTTCCAACCATCAGTTGGGTAACCCTTGTGATTATCCTTAGTGTCCTGTACGTTTTGTATCTTCATAGGTTCATGGGTTCATACTAGGCTATACACCCTAGGCCATTAGTAAGCCTAGCCAGAGTGTGTGTGTCTTTCGCCACCCCTTGCTATGTTCAATTATGGCCATTTATGAAGTTCTTCACTGTGCCTCTGTCTGGTCATGACACAGTGAGGACCCCCAGTATACATGTACGGTCATCCATCCACTTGGCAATATTCCTGTTGAGGGGTGTCAGTGAGGGGCTCTGCCTACCATGGATTGGGATCCTGTTTCTGGGTGTGGGGAGCCTCTGGGTTATGTATCTGTCCCTCCAGCGCATCTTATTTCATTATGTGTTGAGGCTGACATCTGTGACTCTCACAGCTCCAATGGCTTTGATTTCCTGTGGTGGAGCATGTCCATTACTCCTGTGTTGGACATGGCCTTGTACAACAGACATACAATGCCTCTGTGTAGGCAGTGTGTGACTGCAGTCAGCTGGGGTGTCTACAGCCAGGCAGCATATGACATATATTTCACACCCTTTGTCCTGTTAGTGGGGTAACTATGAGGTCTTCCGAACCGCTGCAGGTGTAATGTACGGTACATCCCATATGAGTCATTGTACTAGATTATGGGTCTGATAAGGGAGCAGTACAGCGGCACAGTGACCTCTGTTGATGTTGATGTGAATCCTTTCATGATACAGTGTCCAGTATCGACAATCTTCATAGCCACATTGGCATTGTGGGTGTCACATGACAGATTAATGTCGACCTGTGTCCCTAGGTCCCTGATTACTCCTTGCATACATAATGGTTTGACACCTATGTGGTAATTTGTGTGTACCTTGTCTGGTATTTGGTGGGACATTCATACTCTCCAGTGTCTTCGGATGTCTGGGTGGAGTTCTTGTGTGTGAGAGTGTGGTCTGTCGCATGCTACAGACTGTACAGCAGTTTTGACTACAGTTATGTGCACATGGGTGGTCTCCGCTGCTTTGTGCATTGTCAGTTACCTGGCAATATGGGTGTCTGTGCTGCATATGGATACTCCTCCTCCTTTGATGTTTTGGTGCAGGTGTTGGGGCCATAACACATGATATGTGGTATAACCTGGTAGTGCTGGTGTGCTATCACTAGGCTTGCAGCAGGCTTCTGTCACTGCACAGACATCAATGTTCTCCATAATGGGATGTGCCTCAGGGGCATGCATATTGCAGTTTACACATCTGGCATTGGTCAGCATTACCCTTATGTTTCCTACCACTTACGTTTTCTAGGGTGGTGGGTAGTCTTTTTGGCCTTGCCTACATACGGCTCTATGGAGGCGGCAAAGGCCTTATCCAGTATCCAGACGCACACGGCTAACAGCTGCAAGCCATCCCTGGAACAGCAGCATGGCTTGTCATGCTTGACATCTCAAGCAGACAGACATTAGACCCTCTTGGACTGACAGCTGTAACTGTGCCAGCTGTTAAACATGAGCATTCTGTGTTTGTACTGTGGCATCATTCTTGGTGAGGGTTGGATGCTGCACACAGCCAGTGTCATACCGCCCTGGGGTACATACTCAGAGGGACCATCCATGTCTCTTTTGATGTTGACCAGGGAGGTACATCTCAGGTAATTAACACCAGCATGGACATTGAGTGCATCATATTTCTGCGTGCTTTGGGGTGACCTGCGTACTTGTGTTATGTGGCATTTTATGGTAGCCTACAGGCAGCTTACTCTACCCTTTCCCTTGTTCAGTCTGGTGAGTGGGACAGCAGTGTGTCTGCCTATACAGACACCTATTACGACTGTATCAGGCATGTTGTTTCTCCTTCTGGCCTGTGACTGTTTGGCACACCAGCTTTGCATACTATTCGTTGCATGTGCTATGTTTGAAGGTTGTGGTTGCTTGTGATCTGCTTTGGAGGCTTCTGTTGGTGTGGTGTGTTTGTAATTAAGGCCTCCGGGAATATTTGTCTGTGTTTATGTGTTTGGTTTACAGTTGTGGTAGGTCTATGTGGGACTGGGTTTGTGGTGTATGTGGTTACCTTCTCCTCCTGACTAGTTTTGACAGTACTGAGTTGGTGGAGCTCAACCTCTGGTTTGGATACATGGATGCATCTATCACATATATTTGTATTTATTGGGGGGTGTTGTGGTTGTCTGTGTACTTGGGACTGGTGTCACATTGCCTCTGGATTCACAGATTCTACTTGTTGTGGCTGGACTTTTAGTGGATTGTATGTGTGGACATATGTTATTGCCATACTACTGGTCAGTGATTACTTCCCTTTTTATGTTTGCTCTATCATGTGGTAGCTTCCTCATTCTCTTGCATGGTTTGGTAATGGCTGGAGTCCAGCATGCTAGATGCCTGCATGTATGGCATTGTGTGTTGTTGTTATTTGTGATTGCATACTCCAAGCATTCCTGGCTGTGTTCATGGAATGCCTGTATAACATGTTCTGTGGTGTGTCCCATATTCTGCACTTGCACAGGGACTTTTGTGGATTCAACATTGGTTTTGAGGGCTGCAACCTATGCTTTACACATGTTTTTCACTGTGGTATTCTGGCCAGGGACTGGGGTCAGGATGTGTATATCCAGTGTGATTACTCTATGGTCTGGTCTTACCAGTGAGGGGTACACTTCTCATCTTGCCATCCAGTACACATGTTGCTGATTATTACATCCAGTATGCTTACCCCTCTTGTGGGAGTGGTACATTGTTCCTGGGCATTTTGGTTTATGGAATCTGGGTAATTTTCTCCTACTGTGTTGGTGCTAGTATAATGCTCCCGGTGTATGTCTGGGTATTTTCAGTCAAGCAATATAATGTGGTTTGGGGGGATTGATATATTCATGTATTCCGACATAGGCCAGGTGCAGTTCCTGGTATTAGGACAGTAGTCTGCAGCAGGCTATATACTGGGAGGCGGTTTTAGCCATTGGTATTTGACCATGGCTAGACCATGCTGCTTCTTGTTGTGGTACCAACATGGGGGTGTGGTTATCCTTGCCATTTCTTGCTAGTCACCCTCCTTTTGTAGCTTGTTCCATGTTTTGCGGCTGTACAGCACAGTATGAGGTGTGACCTGGTAGTGTTAGGGTGCTGATGTGAACCTTGACCCAGTTCTCTATTACAGGACTGGTATCTACATTCTCCATACTGTGTGCATTTACACTGCACACATCTTGCTGTTTATACATCTGTCATTGGGTAGCATTACATCTAGGTTCCTATCCCTTGTAGAACCTATGAAGGTGGGTTTGTGTTTTGAGACTTACCTATTCAGGGCATGCTGTGGGTACTGACAGCCTTTGCCAGTATCCATGGGGCATGGCATGATAGGTGCATGCCACCCCTAGCAGGTGGTGCATCATGTCAAGCTCCGCATGTCTTCACAGCCTGAAACACATTGGCTCCCCTTTGACTAACTGCATTAATTCAGCCAGTTATTGCACTTAATCATTCCATCGTCATTTTGTGGCTTCATGCTTGGTGAGGGTGGATGTTAGTCAGGGTGCTCAGGTGTGCATATAGTACATGGTGTTACATTACTTAACACATAGCATTCATGCCTCAGGTGGTGCAGCAGGGCTGCCTCTCTCGGATGCGCATATTACACTTCCCTGTACATGTTTGTGAGCAGGTCATGTTTAGGCATCCATGTTATTATTTGAGTGAGTCAGAGGGGGTATCATTCCCAGTGTTCCTACTGAGCCAGTGTATGTGCTATGTGTTGCCTCTTTGCCAAGGCCAGAGCATACTGGGCACGCCTCCTTCTGCCTACTGGGGCAGGCTCAGGTTGTTCCTCCTCCGAGTCACGCTCTGCCTGTGATGGCCTTGGCAATGGTGGGGGGCTGTTTGGCCCGGCCCTATGCTGGTCCTGCTGCAGCTGTTTTCGCAAGATCATATTATGTAGCATAGCACATACCATGACAATTTGGGTACATGTAATTGGTGTGTACTGCAAGGCTCCACCAGATGTGTCCAGACACCGGAACCGTGACTTGAGCAGCCCAAACACATGCTCTATTACATTACGTGTTTGTGCGTGTACCTCATTATGGCATTCCTGTTCAGGTATGTGTGCGTTTCTGATGGGTGTCATCAGCCATGGCTCCAGTGCATAACCTGCATCCCCCACTAGGTGTCCGTGTGGGATGTCCCCATTGGCAAATGTCTGGTACAGCTGCGTCAAATGCCAGATGTGGGAATTGTGGTAACTCCCAGGGCAGCCAGCACACACATTCATTATTATGCCCTGGGCATCACACATGACCTGGCAGTTGATGGAGGGGAAGCCCTTGCGGTTAATGTAGGCCCTACCCCGCTCACTGGCTGGTGCTTTGATGCGTATGTGCGTGCAGTCTATTGCACCCAGTACCTCAGGGTATTCCGCTATTTGCTGGAAGAGACGCATATTGCTGGCCAATACCTCACGGGCATTGGGAAAATATACATGATCACCGACATGTGCTGACATGGCATCCAGGAACTGGTGCAGTACCCTGGAGGCTGATGCCTGTGATATCCCCATCATATCGCCAGTTGGTCTCTGGAAGGTACCTGTTGCTTGTATTCTTAGGCCAACACATACCTTGGTTTCCACTGGGATGGGTTCCCCTCTGTTGGTTCTGTGTGTGAGGCGTGGCCTGCACAGCTCAACAATTTGCTGCAGGAGCTCTCTGTCCACTCTATAGCACTCTACTATCTCCAGCTCATGTAACCCGTGGTAGGTGACCCTGGGCCTGAACACTCTTCTCCGTCTCCTCACTGTGGGTTGTCTGGCACCATCTGCATTGTCACCACCCTCAGCAAGTCGCCTATGTCTCATTATGACAGCTATGGCAGCCCCTAACATTTCTGCTCTGAGTTCAGCTTTTTCAGTTTTCACTTCTATTAGCTTACTCCTGTCTTGCAGTGTCTCTTAAGGGAAACATCCTGCACTACTGTTTGAAGAGTTTTAAGTGCTGGGCTGGGCTACTATTCTGCCTGTGTAATTGCCTGCTTCTAATTGTTTTCACCTGCTAGCTTCAGCAGTTATCCCTGCTAGTTTCCTATTAATTCTGTTGCTTCCTTTTTCCTCTCTGTTTCCTCAGGGGGGAGCAACGTGCATACTATCAGAAACACACTCACAGTGGCTTACACGCGCTCACACGTGCTTACACGGTTCAGAATCTACTTATTCGGGTTAAAACGCACGTACACCCGCACAAACACTGTTACACGTCTGCCAACAGCCTCCAACATACTCAGCCTGCCCTACATGTGCGCACACCCGCGCAAACAGTGTTAAACATCTCCCAACACGCTCCCACATGCTCAGTCTGCCTTACACGCATGCACACTGCCCTACTCGCGCTTCATGGTGTGCACACATGCGCATGCATGCCCAGCAAGAAACTTTGGTGTAAGTAACAGTGTACACCTTCCATTTCTTGACTTTCCATGACTTATCTAGTGGCACACCTCTTTCCATGATCTGTGCCTGTCATCTGTCATGTTACACTGGCCTCCAATGAACTGCATTTCTTTCTACCATTCCCCCCTGTGATGTCACCTATCTCCTACTCTATTCCTCCCCCTTATGTATCTCTTACACTACTCAGCCTGTGCTCATTTGCTATGTGACTGTGAGATTTAGTATCCGAACCCTCATTTACATGAGATTGCCTACTAATGCTTAGTTACATGTCTTAGACTCAGCTTCCCCCCTTAGCAACCACTACACGGTGGCCCTGTTTTTTTTGGTCTGCTGGTCCCTGCATTGTCATTCCATGTATTGCATGAAACCCACATTTGTGGGTTTATAACCTTCATTTTCATGTTTTATGCAGCGCAGCCCATTTGCACGGGGCTGCGCTGGGTTTAAACATCGGCGATCGCCGAAAAAAAAAATTATATTTTTATTATTTTGGCATCTGGTTATATTGCCAATGGCCACATATTTGGCCATTGGCATGCTGCCTGAGTCATATGCACCCTTTTTTTGGAGCTGACATGGCTCCGTTATGGAATTTGCAGAAACGTACTCAGTTGTCAACTGAGTACATTTCTGCAGCTAAAACGTCTCTTACACGGACTGGTTTCTGCTTCGTGGATCGCTAATATACCTCATTTGCATACCTTTCAGCTGCAAGTGAGGTATTTAGCTTGTCCACACCCAGTCCGTGTAAGAGACATTTTAGCTGGTCTCTTACACGGAGTTTAGGGCTGTTCCTGGATCACGAGGCTTGCATGGAGTGTTGCACGTCTCTTACACTCCGTGCAAGCCTTCGTGAATCCTGCCCTATATGTGCAAACATGAGATATCAATATTATACCCACATATAATAAATCCAACCAGTAAGGACCCACTTCCCTACTGTAAAGTATATGGTTGTTAACTAAAACAACTAACATATATTATTACTCATAATGAATGTGGTATGATATATAAACATGTATGTCCAATCAATAACAAAAATATTAAATCGTATTAGAAAAGAAAACTATACTATACCTGACACCAATAATGATTAATGTGAGGAATGAATAAAGATCATTCTCCATAAAATTGTGGTTATAGGAATCTCCAGAGGGGGTTTTGTAGTCCAACAATGTCTTTCTGTTCTGTATGTAGGGCATATTTCTCTTTACTTGGCATTGCGTTAGTGGGAAATGTGAATACATAGGTGTTTTTCTTGGACCTTATGCGTCTCGCTAAGTACCAGTATAGGATACCAATCCTGTATACTATGTGTATGTAGGGAGCCTTTTTATTTTCTTGGGATTGTGTTAGAGGGACATATTAATGCTTATACATAAGTGTTGTTTTCTTCTTGGACTTTATTTTTGCAAAGCAACAGTCCAATACAGGATTTTCACCTCGAAAACAATCTCATAGGCGTGGTCCTGCTGAAGGACGAAATAACTCAACTTGGCCGAGAATTCACAATAAACATTGGAACATCCTATTGGCTAATGAACAACTCAGATTGGTTCTGGGGGAAGAATGTCAATTCTCATACAGGAAAGGAAAAACATTGGGTTCCTTATTATCTCATTATAAACAACTAGATAGTGGGGGAGCTATTTACAAACAACTTACAATAACAGGACATGAACTGTTGGGTACCTTCCTGCATGGCCATTGTGGGTCTTGCAAACAGATCACCAAGTCCAAGCATTATTCCAGCCATAATACCAGTAAGGTTTTTGATTGTAAAATCTTTGGTAATTGTAGTAGTGACTGGGTTGTCTATTTGGCCTCATGCCATTGTTGGGTGTTTTATGTTGGCCAGACCTCTAGGCCACTCAGGACATGTATAAATGAACATCAAAGTGACATTAAAAATAAAAAGGAAACAAATGCTTTATATCGACATGTTTTAAAACATCAACAAGCACAGTTCATGTTTATGATCATAGACAGAATAGTTGGTGATCGTAGTAATACACAAGGGTGGCACGGTATATTGAATCCCAAGGAGAAATATTGGATAATTAGTTTGGGTGCACTTTTTCCACCTGGACTCAATGATCATCTATAACCACAATTTTATGGAGAATGATATTTATTCATTCCTCACATTAATCATTATTGGTGTCAGGTATAGTAAAGTTTTATTTTCTAATACGATTCAATATTTTTGTTATTGATTGGACATACATGTTTATATATCATACCACATTCATTATGAGTAATAATATATGTTAGTTGTTTTAGTTAACAACCATATACTTTACAGTAGGGAAGTGGGTCCTTACTGGTTGGATTTATTATATGTGGGTATAATATTGATATCTCATGTATGCACATATAGTGTATTTATGTATTATTATTATTCTGTTTCTATATATACCTTCATCATTTAACAAGTATTGTTCTTATTATGGGTTTAACATACACTACAATGGTTTGTTTGTAACATCTTATTATATGTCAGAATAGTAGCCTTGGTCTCTTGCATTCTGATTTCTTATATTTTTCATGCATTATTCAAGAGCATCAATAGCATACCAGTGTGCTCATTGGTTAGCATATAGTATAAATTTGTATATTTAATTGTATTCTGTGTGTCTGTTTCTCTAACACTGAAGAAGGCATTATTTTGCCGAAACCGGTTTGTTATTTTTATACCAAATAAAGTCTGTTCATTTACTATCTGATTTTGGCTGTATGCTTGACTGCTATCTTTGCTGGCCAAATGTGTTTTTCTGCGATAGTTACCCGGGTCAGTTGTGGCTCCTCCTTTGTGGAGTGGAATAACCATTGCTGTGCACCATTCTATGGGCACATAGCCTGTGGAGAGGCTAAGGCTGAACAGCGTGTTTAGCTGGGGGGTTAGTTCGTGCTGTAGTTCATGTAAGACGCGGCCTGGGACACCATCTGGCCCCATTGATGCTGTGTTTTTGGCTTTTGAAAGGGCTGTTTTCACCTGTGCTTCTGT
The DNA here is from genome assembly GCF_019279795.1 of Protopterus annectens. Lineage (NCBI taxonomy): Eukaryota > Metazoa > Chordata > Ceratodontiformes > Protopteridae > Protopterus > Protopterus annectens. The sequence goes on along the minus strand of NC_056732.1, from coordinate 866,889,050 downwards.
GATTTCTGGGACACTACACTTTTCCGGTATTGTTGTGGGCCCTTTTGAAGGTGAGAGGGAGGTGAAGTTTGCATTGAATCTATCTGCCAGTATGTTGGCAATATCAGTAGGTTCAGTATATTTTATGCTATCTTGCACTATCTCAGAGCATATCTGTGAGTTGCCACTTAGATTTTTGACATAGCTAAAGAAGGCTTTGTGGTTACCTTTCGAGTCCTTGGCTAGTTTTCTTTTGAAGTTAGCCTTGGATTTGTAGTGATGAAGGACCTAAATAAGGTGATAGAATAAAACAAGCATTGAAACACAGTTCTGCCAGCTTGTACTCATTAACTGGCAGGGTCCATAATTTAAAAACACCGCATCCAACAAAAGGCCGTTAAAATATGGCTAGAGTGTGCTGTGAATGAATATAATTGTGCAAGTATATACATATATACATTTATATACTATAGTATTTCTAATGGCATTCTTGATGATAAACTGCGTTATCTATTTATTTATTTATAAGGAAAATAGCTACAGTGCCTGCCTTTAAGTAACATAAAGAGAAATCTTCTAATAAATATTTCTTATTATACCATGACCCCCATTAATATTCCAAAACGTGCACGCTGATTGGCCAGCTGCGTTAATCGACTTATACTAATGGAAAAGGTCCGTCACCCGGACTTTTCCATTAGTATAAGTCTTTAAACATTGTCTCGCTATGTTAAAAGAGTTTAACATAGCGACACAGGTTTAAAAAAGCAACGGAGATCTCCGTTGTTTTTTTTAAAGCTGTCTCACTATGTTAAACTCCTTTAACATAGCGACACAGTGTGTAAAAAGCAACGGAGATCTTGCTTTCTCCATTGCTTTTTTTTTAAACCTGTCTCGCTATGTTAAATGGGTTTAACATAGCGAGACAGCTTTAAAATAAGCAACGGAGATCTCTGTTGCTTATTTTAAAGCTGTCTCACTATGTTAAACCCATTTAACATAGCGAGACAGGTTTAAAAAAAAAAAAGCAACGGAGAAAGCAAGATCTCTGTTGCTTTTTACTGTTTCGCTATGTTAAATGGGTTTAACATAGTGAGACAGCTTTAAAATCTCTGTTGCTTATTTTAAAGCTCTCTCACTATATTAAACCCATTTAACATAGCGAAACAGTAAAAAGCAACGGAGATCTTGCTTTCTCCGTTGCTTTTGGCCACAGCTCTAATGTACTGCCTAGGCATGTGCAGTACATCAGAACTGCCACAGATACCAGACAGCCGTGGAAGGGCAGCAAAGAGGCATTATACAATGCCATTATTTAAGAAAAGTAATTATTTCTTTTTTTAAATAATGTCATAGTATAATAGCAATAACCCACTTCTGGGTGTGGGTAATGCGAGATTTACCCACGGTTGTCTTTGTTTGGTCCCTGGGGCTTCACCCTTGGGACCAAACCACGCCAACCATGGGTAAATCCCGCATTACCCACACCCAGGTGTGGGTTATTGCTATAATATACCAAACAAATACAATATTGGAGGACCAGCACAGGTGGCACCAAATCTCCATGGAATTGGCACTACTGCTGCAATTCTAGAATGTGAGCTAAAACAAATAAATGAACCAAATGCATCCTTCCCTACTTGGAAGACTGTACCTGGCCATAGTAATATGAAAATGAAGAAAAGTACCAGTAAATAACCAGACAGTGCAACTCTGTACTAGTTTCAGTTAGGCAAGTCCAGTGTTAAAATTCCTAGGAAAATAACATTACAGTCGCTGAGGCAAACAAATACCAAGGCATGTTCAGGGAGTGGGTTGAAAACCAGGACTACTCTAACCTATGCCAGGAACCCATGATAATGGTGGGAGGTGTATAGGTGCCACTATTGACCAGAGTATGCCTGACATAAAATCCAGCAACCATGGGTTTGTAAGCTATTAGCCAGCTGGTGCCCAGCTGCCCAACATGGGTTACTTGGGATGGCTCAGTTGTGTGAGAACTAGATGTAAAACTAATTCATCTGCCAAACATGAGCTAAGGACTGCTAAACTCAATATAGGTTCACAGACAGTACATAGGTTGGGAGTGGATAACATGATGACAAAAAGGAGGTTGGATATTCTCTGTTTGCATGAGGCAAGATGGAAGGGCAGTACTGCAAAGTCACTTGGCTTAGCATCCAGAGTCTACTATACAGGAGAAGGACAGACTAGAAATTGTAAGAGAACTGTGGTGTGGGAGAGGCTTCAGAAAGCAGTGAGGGATGCAGTCAGAATAAGTGACAGATTCATGACAATCAGACTCCAATGTATGGATAGGGCAGTATTCATAATCTTAGACTATGCCTCACAGCAGGGGTGAGAGAGGAAAAAAAGTACATTCAGGCAGCATTTGCAGGACCTGCTCAATAAAGCAGGACAACATGAGATGGTGTTGATAATGGGTGACCTGAATATACATATTAAGGCAGACAGACATAACATTACATGAGGACTGCTTGGGTCTACATGGGTGGGGCAATGGGAATAAAGAAGGACAGGCTGTTCTAGATTTATGTCTGGCAAATGGCAAGATGGTGGCCAACACATGGTTCAGCAAGAGAAACAGTCACAAGATCACATAGAAGAGTGATCAATATGCAACTCATGTAGACTTTCTATTAGAATGGAAAAGGCACTGGTGAAGAACCAGCAATTGCAAAATCATCCCCTGTGAAACAGTTGGCCATCAGCATAAACAAATGGTTGCTGCAATTGGTGGTAAGCCATGGTAATAGAAGGCTCTAACCATAACAGAGACTAGGCTGAAGACCTGGAAGTTGACCTGAGAGAAATCACAAGAGTTCAAGGAAATACTAAAGGCTCTAGCATCTCAGGAAGAAGAGGAAATATGTGGCATTGAAGAAGAATGGCTGTACCTCAAAACAGTATGTGAGTGAAGTATAGAACAGATAAGCAGCCAATCCAGGTATTGAAATAAGGTACATAAGGAAAGTTGCTGATGGAAAGCAGAAGTCTAGGAAGACATCAAAAAAGAGGATGCACAGGAAAAAGTGGAAGTTAGAAAAGGTGGACCAGGTTAAAAGCGAATACTGGTTGGCTAACAAAGAGGCTAAGAGAGCAGTTCCAATAGAGATGAAAAATGCACCAGATGAACTCTGTGAGTTTTTGAAAGTGACTCAGTAGATGGCACAAAGAAACTCTATCAGGTTGCAAGACAAACCTGGAAAGGTAAAGAAGATAGCCATCAGACACTCAGCAACCTGCTCACCAGACTACAAGACATCAAAGTCAGATGGAATGAGTACCTCCAGCAACTTGTAAATGAAGAAAATGCCTTAGAAGCTATACTGCCCAAGACATAGCCTACAATGAAAGAAAAGGAACCTCCCTAGAAGAAATGAGAACAGCACTAAACAAAATGAAGCCAGGGGAAGTTTTAAGTTCAGATAAGGTCATTGCAGATATGATCAAGATGTTGGATTAGTTAGGGCAGAAATGGTTTCTGAGGGTACTCATACCTGTATAGAAAGAAAGGCATATCCCAAATGGCACAAGTGTAAGCATACTCATGCCAGTGTACAAGAACAAAGGGGACATTCATAACTGCAGGCTGTATGGAGGTATGAAACTCCTGTTAATCTGCATGAAAGTTCTGGAGAGGGTGATTGATAAATGAATAGTAAGAGTAGCAGAAGGTAAGTTGGGAGATGAGCAGATCAGATTCAGTTCAGGATGTACATCAGTATGACCCAATATTTCAGTGAGATGGAGAGTTAGAAACAAGTTAGAAATAAGGAAGTAGGCCAATTGCGCATTCCTTGACTTGGAAAACACATATAGCAAGGTCCCAAGAAAGCTGATTTAGGCAGGGCTGTGATGGTTCAAAGACTCATACCTCTCAATGGTACAGCTTTTCACAGCAAGTCCAGATTTTTTCCTCATATTTTTGTCCATTTTTCATAAAATTATGCTTTTCTGGCAAATTAGTGGGGAATCATTAAGGACTGAAGCTAGAAAATAATGACAAATATTTGAGTTTCACACTTCATACCCTTCAAAAAATCCATGCTAATGCAAAACCTGTTATTCTATCAACTTTACCTAAGTTTGTAAGAGCAATGTTTAAAAGTGTCCCTAGTTTTGGGACTTTGTCCAACGTTTATCTATGGCTTTGCCCAGATTTCTAGCTCTAAGAGGCTGAGAGTTATATTCAAAGTCCCAGGGACATTGTTAGAATTAGTGTAGGCTATGTACAAGGATCCAATGACACAAGTATGAGTATTGTTGGGTCTTACAGATGGGCTCCCAGTGGGAGTGGGTGTGCATCAGGGTTCAGCGATAAGCTCAATGCTTTTCATGCCAGTGTTAGACTACATTAGCAAACAAGTAGGAGGGGAAATATCAGCACAAAGTTGCTGCATGCAGACAATGTGGCATTGCAAGCAGACTCTGAAGAAGAGCTACAGCAAAGGAGAAGGGAGTGGAATGCAAAAGTGAAGGCACATGGGATGAAACTGAGCACAGATAAAACAGTTTTTAATGGCAGTAAAAGGGGGATAGTCTGAAGATGCTGAGAATTGAGGTAGTAGAAAAATATTACAACAGGTTAACAAATTTATGTATTTGATAACGATGTTTGAAGAAGAGGTAAGTCTGAATGAGGTCAAAGCTAAAATCAGAAGGGCTGCAGCAAACTGGCATAGTGTCAGAGTGTTTGCCCATCTCTGGGCCAGCCTTGCAGGCAACCTTATGAAGAGGTCATCCTCTCCACTTATCAGTGTATTTGTTCTACCCATTATTTGTCACTCCTCATACCTTACAAATTGTCCACCTATCCTCACTGCCAGTTGCCATCCTATGAATGTATGTGTCTAGTCACAATCCTCATCACCTTTTTTGTCTCTATTCCATTTTTGCCTGTGCACCACTCTCCTTCTGTCTCAACTATAGCCATTCCTGGGCACAATCCTTATCTAACAAAAAAAAAAAAAGAAAAAAGGACGCTCAGTCTCACAACACTACCCTAAACTCAATATTCATACTTATGGTTATCTTTCTGTGTTTGTCTGTCTGCTCTTCTCTCTTTGCTTAACTTTCCTTTCACTCCAGTTTCTTCCATGTTTGCCTGATGAAAAGGCAACTTTTCTGTGCCCACTTTTATAGTTCTGCCTATTAGACACTATGTTAAGCTGTGCTGCCTCTTCTGTGGCTTCCTCTCTGTAGTGTCACTGCACTGTGAATCGTGGCTGTGCTTGCCACTATGCACGAAGCAGTGCCCTTCTCTAGCAGAATACATTAGCTCTTACATGAGTAGGGTCACTCGGGGGTGCTCTTGTAGCGCCTCTCCTTCTATATCCTCCCATACTGCTGCTCCTTATCTTATCACTGTGGGTTTTCTTAATTACTTAGTCATTTACTTGGTATGAAGGTGCTGTGTCCTCCATTTTATATCTGTCAGCAGCTCTATGGCATTCCTGGCCTCGAGCTCAGTGGACATTAGTACTATATGCCTGTGGAGCATTTGTCAATGAATCTCAGCCACTGTGCAGTAATGACAACATTGTACAACACAATAATGAAACAACTATCCCACTTGCTGCTCTTTCAGCTCCCTTGATTCAATCCAAATTGCAAAAGAAAGATAGGCATGACTATAAACATGATTATTCATTGCAAGGCTTCATCACAAAACTAGTTAAATCAAATCAATGTTGTTTACACAAAGCACCCCAAAGTAGAAAATGCTAATCATATTCTTCTCATGAGTAATTTTTTTATTTATTATTCATTCATTTGTGCATTTATTTATTTAGATATTTGAATTTGTTTACCAATAGAAAATTGATCAAACAATGACCATTCACAGGCTGAGAGCAGATTTATTAGTGTTTATCTCCTGTGAATGCCCTCCTACTGAAAGTCATCTTTAACAAACTCTTTAGACTAGTATTTAATTCTAAGCAAAATTTCAATAAGAATATTAATGTAGTGGTGGTCAAAACTACACTAGACATTCCTTTACTTGTATAGAGCTAATCCTATCACTATCTACTCTGCCAAGATATTCAGAAAATTGTGAGCCTAATTCACATCAGACTTGGCTGGGGATACTAAATAACTGCTTAATTTCTTGATGGTCTTCATTCTAAACACTATAATTCCCATTAATTTCATATGTATTAAGTAGGTTGAATTTAGTCAACAGCTTCCTTATATCCACATTAAATCTTTAAACAAAATCACCCCCATGTGTCTGGCATAGGCTTGTACAGAGGTGTAGCAAGTTGTTCTGGTTTCTGTTCCAATTCCACGATCCGGTGCACCTCCCCTCAACTCTCGGCTGAAGAGCATTTGTAGCAGCTGCTAAAGTTTATTCCACTCACATAAAGTGCTAAAGCACTTCATTTCTCTGTTCCCCAAAAAAAAAAAAAAAACTGTTCATTCCATTTCCCATTTTATCAGGAACAACCTGCTGGCTACAGTTTGTTACAGTTTATGTCACACATGGAGTGGTGAGTTTTAGTTCTGACCATAAATACAAATCCACAGCACTGAAGATTGATTGGCATCTGCTAATTGTGACACCAGCACTTTGCATCCAGGGAGGCTGTCCCCTTCACCTCATTATAGCTACTCTTTTGTGCTTGGGACCTTAGATGGTGCTATCACTGTTCAAACTTAAATCCTCCCTTGCTAACTGCATAATCTATTCCCAACTCTAAATATCAGTTTAATAACATTACATGTTCTGCTCACAGTGGTAAAAACTGGAATAAGTTTACACTTGAAACTAGTCATGTTCCAGAAAAATATATTTTCATATGTAGCAAAGAAAAAACGTTACATGGATATCTTGTTGTAATTGAATATAACATTGGGTCCAGACAGCTTTTCTTTTTCATTTTGTCATTTTTATTTGACTTAGTACTGAATGAAATTTGAAAGTTTCTAGTGTTTGGGTCACTGGTGGTAATATATTCAGAGATTACATGATAATTTTTTTTTCGATAGACACAGATATCTTGTAATTTATTCCAAGGTGAATACTGCACCGCCTCAGCCAGTTATATTTGAATGTTTGTGTCTGAAATACACCACTATAGGAGTTAACACCTGCATATGTAACCCAGAAGCAAAAATCAATATCAGTTTACAAAAAAGTGCAAAATACATTATACAATGATTTTCGAGACTGTGAAATGCACTTCCACTTATGCAACCATTTCAAGACTATGGGATGCATGTACCCTTATCAGAAGTACGTTGTTAACTTCCTTCAAATTGACAGGATTGGCTTAGTAACAGAAACACCAAATGCTCAAGTTTTACAAACACACTGTTGATTGTTGACGTCATAGTAAACTTGTGCTCAGTACTCACTTTTAAAATGGTGCTCTACCTTCTATCTGAGAACTTGTCCCAGTTCCTCCAGACTATAAATTTGCTTCCTCAGAAGACATACAAATGTGGAATAGGTACATTTACATACCATATTTGTGCTTGAGTGGCTTTCACTGGAACACAAACAGGCATTCAGCTGTCAGACAATAAGCTGCAAGTAGCTATCTATCAATCTTTCTCTGTTTATATATCTATGTATATATATATATATATATATATATATATATATATATATATATATATATATATATATATATATATATATATATATATATATATATATAATGTATTTATTTAACATTTGTTTACCAGGAAAGTCCAACTGGGACATAGCCTATTTTCAGCAGAGGCCTTGGGAGAAATGCTCCAGATGCATGTCTTTGGAATGTGAGTTGGAATCAGACCACTCAGAGAAAACCCACACAAATGCAGGGAGGATATGCAGACTCCACAGAGAGTGCACCCAAGCTGAGAATCAAACCAGAGAACCCCCTAATGTGACGCAAGAGTGCTAACTGCTGCACCAATACTTTGCCTGCATAAATGTATGTGTGTGTGGATGTGTTTGTGTGTGTGTGTGTGTGTGTGTGTGTGTGTGTGTGTGTGTGTGTGTGTGTGTGTGTGTGTGTGTGTGTGGATGCGTGTGTGGATGTGGATGTGTGCGTGGATGTGAGTGTTGATGTGGATGTGACTATGGATGTGGATGTGTGTGGATGTGGATGAGTGTGTGTGGATGTGGATGAGTGTGTGTGGATGTGGATGAGTGTGTGTGTGTGTGTGTGTGTGTGTGTGTGTGTGTGTGTGTGTGTGTGTGTGTGTGTGTACATGGATGTGTGTGTGTGTGTGTGTGTGTGTGTGTGTGTGTGTGTGTGTGTGTGTGTGTGTGTGTGTGTGTGTGTGTTTGTATGTACAACCAGCAGAGATTGTCAAAAATCCCAGAAAATCAACTTTTGAATGGGATAAATCACTTTCCCAAATCAAGGTTTAGGAGGCTGGCATAATAGTTAAGGTATTTACCTTACAGACACATGATACAGGGTTTGAGTCTCACATGGGGTAATTGGCTAGGCTTAAAATGGCCCACAGGAGCAGTTAGCCTAGTACTAATGTATAAACCAGTGTGAATCCAAAACTGGTAATATAAAACAATGGTAGTATGGGGACTCAACAGCACAGAGGAAAAATAGACTCAAGTATAATTTTAACAAATGAAAATAAAATCATATTGGGAAAATAAATTACCAACATAGTGTCACTGTTATTATACTTCTTAAAGGCCAGCCGATGGTAAGCCTGATGTTTATACCTAAGAATGTACACACTTATACAACAGTCATGCAAATCTGATATCACTTAAGTTACAGTGCTCCATGATGAAGGCTGTATGTCTTAACGTCCAGTTATATTATCCTCTTAAAGCTTTTCACAAGTGTAGTAGCAGCTACAATTAACCATCAATGCCTACGACATTTTCAAAATAATTTTATTTCTTTTTTAACTGTATTATATTTGATGCATTTTTATAATCAGTGTCTAATTTCTGATTTTTATAACTTGATTAAATATTGAACTTGTTACTTTGCATGGTTTTATGTTTTTGTAATTGTTTATTGTGGCATTTTCTCCAAGGACTCCACCGAAAAAACTCATCACACTCAGTTGGACATTCCTGTTCATCAACTGTAAATGAACAAATAATATTATCATAAAATGTATCACATTACCCCAAGCATTAGGGAGGTAAAGCAATTAAATATGATATGTAATCCTGTGAGTTAACTGAAAAAAGAGGGCAGATTCACATCAGTAACTGATTTTCTTGACTGCATTATGCTGATACCTTAGGGTAGATATTATTGCTTGGTAACTTCCTTTCAGAAAGAATTCTTAGGAATCAGTCTTTCCTTAATACATATTAATGTGATACTTCAACCATTATACACTCTACTACTGTTGATATGAATATATACTTATTTACTTGTGTTTTTATTTTCTCTTTGTTTTTTTAGGTTAGTCTCACTCAGCCAGTGTCATCTTTTTATAATAACTTTGAGAAATCTGGTCAGGGAATCAGGGAACTTCCTCTCCTCCTTTCTGATAAGTGACATGGGGGTCTCTTACATCGTTCTGAGCTGCCTCCAACTCAGACAGATGGGGCCGATAATTAAAGTGTCATCTGAAAGTCGCACATTCACATGGGCAGCACCCCTTTATACTGTCCTAAAGTTTCAGCATTGGAAACTTAATCCAAGTAACTGGAGTGGGAGAACAACCCACAACTTTCTGATCTTCCAACACCAAATGTGAGTATGCTACCTGTTGAGTCACTGACTTTTATTAGCTGTATATGATGAACATTATTGTGAAAAGCTACTGTACTAGATTATGAGAGTATAAGCAGATGCAAATAGTTTATGCTGGTACTTTTGCTATGTTTTTTGAGCCATTTATTTCATTCTTATAAGTATGGCTGCATGATTATATGAAAATAAAGATTAATTGCTCTTGAAGCAACCATAAACAAATATAAAAAATAAATACAGCATCCTTTCTAAGTGCAGAATTCACATAAATTATAATGAAGACTGGAATCATTCACATTACTAATTTTTAAAATGTTTTATCAAACTGATTGGCTGAACAATACTACAAACATTCAAAGAACACATGGGAATGTGAGTGGAGATTCCTATAAAATAGCAGTCATTTGTAATTGTTTAATTATCAAGTTATAGCAGTCATAATCCTGTCATTTGCTAGAATGTTAATAGACAAAAAACAGATCTATCCATAACTTGTTTCTTTCCAATTTCGCAAGATGTATTTGTGCAAGCAGATCTTGCAAAATAGCTTGTATGATAAAACAATGACTTGCTTTGTGTTCTAGACTAGCTCCATTGTTAATGTATTTTTTTTATGCAAGAGAAAAATGGTTGCGACATATTAGGTACCTTGTATGACTGAACTCACTAAGTGGGGAAGAGTGATCGAGCATGTTGATCAGATTTCTGAAAGGAAGCCATTACTTACTGCAAGAAGAGACATCATGACTCCAGAGAGTTTGTGTTGCAGTTTTGGTCATGTCTGTGATTGTGTATATTCTCAAAGAGGATGTTCCTGATGTCACTTTGTAGATCCCAGAACATAGCATTCACCACATAATAATGAGTCTTATGTACAACAAGCAAAAAAATAGCCTAGTATGTAATGTAGCAAGTCCGTTTATAAAGGAATAATTTGCCTTGTTATCATGCTTTTTGGTACAACATACATTATTTTGTACTTTGTGGATCTTGGCTCAGTTTCATCAGTATACAATATATATACCGTTTATAGGCCTTTTTAGTGTTTCCCCTATTTTTTACAGTTTTGGGTGTAGGGGAAAAGCATTGACTTGCAAAATAATGTCATTATTATAGTTCTGTGCATGGCATAGTTCAGTATTATGGCTATTTATTGTATGTTTTTGTTCTATATCTTTGCAGTGCAATGCAAACATTTTGTATTATTTGCTAATGAATAAAGACCTAATACAATAAATATCCAACTATGAAGCACATAATTGAAAACACGGGTACAAATGAAAACTAGAATGAGATGACTTCTGGAATGAATACAATGCATGTCTATATTTAAAATATCATCACATTTCTCAGGTACATTAGCATACAAAATTATATCTTGTTATCATTATGGACTGTATACACACACTCACACACACACACACACACACACACACACACACACACACACACACACATATATATATATATATATATATATATATATATACATAAATAATTAAAAAGATTTTGTAAAACGCACATCTCTTAATGACACTCCTCCAGAATAATCATAATCCAATTAGGTAATACCTCTCCTCCGTATGGCACACAGAATATGAAACAGTAGTAGCACGAATGAGCAACTACTTTGTACATGATATAAAAAGAGAAATGTATTATGAGAGAGGTTCTACCTTCTTTGTTGAATCACATATATAATGGAAGCAGAATATTTCAAAAACAAGCCACATTAAACTAGAAAATGTACCGCAATAGATATGCACTGAATTCAGATATTTAGAATACATAACTATCTTGTAGTAGACCTAACTGTATATTTCTAAAACTAGTACCAACTAGGATGCTCCTTTAAAAAGCTTTCACAGAGTGCTATAAAGCAAGAGTAAGAATCAAGTGTGAGACCAGCCATTGTTCTCAATAATACAGTGTCTTTGATTCTAGTTCTGACATCTCTTAATAGTGCAACTAACAGCTTTATAACCTTATGAGAAATCAGATCCATTCCGTCTTCTATCCCTGATGCAATGGATCTGCCTGCCATGAGGTATAATTTTATGTACTTTTGGCAACATGTAAATGATCTGTAATAAATGTTTTTCTGCTAGCCTTGTCTTGGGCAAAATACATGGATTTTCACCCTAAATTGCAGCAGAATCCAAAATAAATTAATGGAATGTCTTGCACATGAAAGAGTGATCTGCTCACACTTTCATTTAAAATCTGATGACTCGTAAAATCGATTGTACCCTTCAGATAATTCTCGATCTTCAAGAGAGTGACTGTACTGCTATAACTCTTTTTAGAAACAATATAAAAGCATTTAAAAGTAATGTTTTAATGCATTGAAAGACTCAACACTTAATCATCATGGTGAGAGGAAATGATTAAAGTAATAAAGTGAATGGAAAAAGTACTTTGCTATGTAGACACATGGCCAACAGGAATTTCAGCTGTAAAAATCTAATGTCTTGTTTAGATGACAAAAACTGTTCTTAATGTATCAAAACAATTTGCACTTGGATATACTGAAAGTGTAGAAAAGTCTTTTCAGCACAACATTTTGTACATTAAAGTGAAACATTTATTTAAAAATAGAGACTATTTATGAAAGGCAGGCAAGCATCCCTGCAGTCAGCTGTGCCTGACTTTCAGTCCTTTTTCTATTGCCCTTGGTACATTCCAGTTGCATTTCATTCTCTTCTAATGTTAACTGCTGCAGAAGTATGTAATTGCATAGATTATGTCATCATTCCTAGAATGTTCTGGAAACTGCTAATGTATGTGCCTCCTTCTTCACTGGAGAATGGTGTAGCAGTGAACAAAGAGCCAGAATCTGTTGATTTTAAAATGTATCAGTAAGTATGACTCAGTTTACTCTTAAAACAAAATCTGTTGTTCTTTTTCCAGTAAAAAAAAAAAAAAATATTTTAGAATTAAGTCCATCATAAACTATTTCTCAATTACAAATTGTATGTCTTCGTTTGCTGAAGAAATTTTCCTTCAACTTAGGAAAACACCACATCACTGCAAAATAATTCAGTTTTATATCGTACATTGTCTTGTTCTTGTTTCAAAGGCTAATAGTGAGTCATGTAAATAAGAGTATTAAAAATGTATGTTAAGTCACCTAATCCAGTCAGAACTTCAAAAATAGGCCATTTTATCATTACTGAATCACGAGGTCCAATATCTTGGCAAACATAAATGTTAGTGTCTTGACATATATTATTCGTTCACTGAGCATGTCTCTTTTAAAACCAGAAAAAAAATGGTGAGATGGCCACTCTGCATTGCCAGGTCATCATTACCAGGAAAAAAAAGGGGGGGGGGGGTAAACACTGCACTTAGGAGTGTCTTGTTTAGTTGAAACTCAAAGTGTAAGATGTAGGAATGCCACTCAAAGAACTGAATACATTTCCTGACTTCAGTCTTTCTTGAGTAAAGAGAAAAGGAGTGTTTTATTTGTCCTAAGTGCCTAAGCAATGAGTATATCAAGCCCCTCCCAAAGAAAAAAAAATCAGTTAAGGAATTAGAGGTTCCTGAGTCAATAGCACATGACAAAACCTAGACCCCTCTCTCCCAAAAAGAAACTCTGCAAGTATAGTGTAATCCAGAGTAAAGATAACATTGCAATGCAGTGCAACCAGGACAGAGGCTTTGCTACTGCTGGAAGCACCAGTGATCAGAGTTCAAGAATGAGCCTGGTAGCTGAAAGACATGGAGGACAGAGGGACTAAACACCTCAGCAGCTGTCCTTTATGGTGGGAGAGTTAGGCTCTAAAACAGTCTTTTGTCTGAGTCTAGCAGAACCTTGGTAGGCAATAGTGAGCAGTGCAGTTGAAGAGAATGGGGGGCATAGCTAAAGAAATGCTCACTATTGGCCTACCACGAGTCTAGCAGAACCTTGGTAGGGCAATAGTGAGCATTGTAGTTGCAGAGAATAGAGGGTATAACTAAAGAGATGCTGTGATGTCTGCACTTTCTATGGCAAAGCAATGTGAATAGAAATAAGGGGTGAAGACTTTAATCCTTGTAACTGAAAGCTTTTCAGCAGTGCAAATTCCTGCCTGCAGCCTAAACAAGAACCTCTGTCATGCCTTGAGCCACCAAGGGCACACTCAAATGATAGTGAGGCCACATTCACCTGTGAAAAGAGTCTCCATGGAGTCACTCAGTAGAAAGTTGTGGTGTTTGAGGTGGTAATGGATAAGGCGGACAACACTAACAGGCAATATCCGGTGTTGTGAGGGGTAATGTGGCAGACATAGACCAAGCTCTGCTACAGAGGGGATTAAATCATATTATGTAGAAAAAAACAAGATCGATTCAGTTTTTCAGTGAAATTTGTACTTAATGAAAATCCAAGAAAGTAGACAATGGAAACTGTTTTACTTCACAAGCATAATCGTTAGGTTACATATCTCATGAATCACAGTCTATTATTTATACACCAATTAGCTAGATATTAAACAATTGTTAAATACTAAAATCAGCAACTAACAATATTGCTGTGATTACTTCGGCAGGCAGCAGTTTATATAACTATCTCTGACATAGAAATAAAAAGCTAATTTTCGCATATTTCAATTCTTAGCATTTGTCACAGGGTATTACTTCTGCTGCCAGTACATCTTCTAGTTAAGTAGGAAATGTCTCCCACGCCGATATAATTTTATCATATTTAACTGAAAATTACAGTGACAGATATTAAGCATACAGGCCTCAGTTTTCAGCATTCTTGACTGAGTTTCTCTTAAGTGTAAATTAAAGCTCCAAGTTCATTATTCCAGAAGAGAAACATCTAATATAGGTAATAAATCAGAATCTCAAACTAATTTATTTCTGTAGTATTTTAAGACAAAAGTGTAGGAAGTCAGATTAAATTAACTAATCATGTAGGGAAATCGATGTGAAGTTACTTAACAAGTTATTATGCTCTCATCCAAGAACCACATACCATCTACTGCTACTCTTTTAAGCCAGTTAGATGACAATCATAATTCCTAAAAGTTCAATTCCAGATAGACACAGATAAATTGAACTGAGGTGTGTAACAGCAGCTTTTTTATCCTAATTAGACATTCATATATGCTCACTGCTAGCTGGAATCTTTGACTTCTAACCAATGTGTACTGTGTTAGATTTCTCAACTGTACCATAGAGTTTACCCATGCTACTCATGTATTGTAACACTTTCCTAAAATAGATTACTGATATAAGGCAGTCATGCATTTAAAATGTGAATAGATGGAATCATTTGATAGCTGGCAGTTTTATGCTGAATAAATTAATAAACTGTATAACATATTTAGACAGAATTCACATTTTACCTTGTGAGATTCCACACATTTTTCACAGGAGTCTACAATAGTGCATGCATTTCCTGTCTGTCACCCAGTATATGTCTATCATCAGCCTTTAGGAATTTATGTATATGTATGAACTTGTTAATAACTGCCACATCCCTCTCCTCTGTGCAGGTAAAGTTGTTATTTTGTAGCCATGTTACTGATAAGGTCACGCAAGACATGATTTGTTTAAGTCAGATTACATTTTTTATAATATATTTTGATATACGTATATATTAATGATACATGCATGCTGACCCTTGAAACACTTCCTTATAACACTTCATCCAGGTGTTAACAAATGTCCCTGTTTCTTCAGATGAGACTATAATGTACTGATACATGTTCATATGTCAGTGTATGTACTGCATGAAGTCTTCTTGTGCAGGCTAAGATTAATCTGCCATGATGCTGTGAGTTTTTCTCCTTCTCACCTTTATTTGTTTTGTCCTTTCACCTGCCTTTTAAATCAGTTCATTCTTAGTGCTTGAATAATGCACACTTCCAAGTCATATGCTTGGAATAAAACTATTTATCCACATATCTCATAAAGCAAATGACTACCTTCTAATAACATTCATTCTCCTGGATTCAATAAACTGTAGTTTCCACATAGAGCCTACACATAGAATTTTCACATACTTGATATTGCTTATCATGTGGTAACATAACACGAATATTAATGATGCAGTGCATGCATAAGCAAGGTTTCGCAGCCTGCATCAGTGTTGCTGGATGAGGAACCTGTGGATTGTACCTCCCAACCTGTTACTGCAAGAAATCTGGACAAAGACTAAAATAATGGGGGGGCAAAGGGCCAAAAATAGGGACAGATTTATCATATTATTCCTATAAATGTAAGAAAGTAGGTAGAATAATGGGATTTATGTTAGCAAGCATTTTCTGAAGATATGAAGTATGGAACTGAAATGTATGTCATTATGTACTGACTTCAATCTTCAGTGATTTTCCACAAAACCCCACAGTTTACAAGGAACAGCCGAAAAATATGATGCAAACATCTGGACATTTCTGCAAAATTCTGGGCATTTGGGAGGTATGATGCAGATACCATTTTCTTGCAAGGTTGTTGGCCACAAAAGTGGATTGTAGGACAGCACAAAAATTGATTTTTCCTTACTTGAGCTTTCTTTATTAAAATTTCATTACAACAGATTGTTTTTATTCATTTCAACTATATCTGTATTTTTCCCCTGAGGCCAGTGTTCGTGCAATGTGCCACTTAACACAAATGTGGTTGGCTGTACTGACCTAGTTTGCATAAAGCACAACAATGCACAGAATGGACCACCCAGGTTTCAGAAAGGACACAGGCAGCCACCAACATAAACCGGATGCATTCAATTAATACTACTGGCCATCGTGCAAACACTGTAATTGCCATTATGCTGTGGTTAGCAATGTGAAGGTTATAATGAATACTAAGATAGGCCATATCATGTCACTAATCCTGTAGCAGCAGGTGTTAAGTGTAGGTGTGCAGTGCAGATCATCCAGGGTTCCAGTACAGGGTATGCAAATTTTGTTTTACTGTTGTAAGATTGCAGATTATAGCAATGAAGTGCAACATACACAACTGTTTTCTCAACATCCTTGGGGAATACCTGCAAGTTTAGGAGAACCATAGAGATGGTTCATTTGACTAGCACATTTACGCAAGTGCCTGTATACCAAATAATCTTGAAACTGGCCACTGTCGTGCATCTCTTAACATCTTGCATACATGGTACCTGCCAATGTGCACCCTCGCCTACCATGCTTGTGTGATGGTAAATAATGTGCAATGTTTTCAAATGTTGAAAAACCAAAATGTGTGCTCTGTCAGTAAGCACAAGAATGCAACTGGCAGGAAAACATCAGGATACAAATGCAATTGGTGAGAAATGCTCATTCTGCATTGAGCTTGAGCTATGGTAAACATGTCTGTTGTTGCTGGTGAGGGAGTGAGCTTTCAGGCGCAGAAGTGGGGTATTCAGGAGTCCAAAATCTTTATTATACCTCTAGTTAAGGAGCATGGGTTACAGTTGCTGCAGCAGGGCTATTCAGGATCACAGTACACGTCTGAAGCCTATAATAGTATTGCCAGGGCTTTACCCAGTGCTACAGGTATCCCCCGTACTGGTGAGCAATGCAAATTTCACTTTGATGACCTCCGGAGGAGGAAGCGGGATACCCTCAACCATTGGAATGGAAAATTTAGTACAGGGAACACCTCACAGATGTGTAAGTATCACTTTCAGTGAGTAATTGTAAGAGTTAAAAGCTGAATATAGTCAAGACTGGTATTCATAATGGCATTCTGTTGTTTTTTTCCACAGCTGCTACAGAGTGAGCTTCTAACATCAGGTCCCATGCAACAAATTTGTTAAGGATGTGAGAAGCATATGGCAGGCTGGCATCAGAACAGCACTGTTCTAAATAGTAATTTAATAATAATAATAATAACAATGTTAATAGTAATTTAGTAGCATTAAAAGTTAAGGACAGCTTAGATGGTATTTAATACAGTTGTATCAATTTAAGCATGCCTATCTGAACTGTAAAAAAGTATGCATGCCTTAGACTGTAGCACAAAGCAACAGTTCCATATTCTCAAATAACAGTGAGCATGCATCTCTAAACTATAGCATGAAAGTATGCATAACAGTACAGTATTAGATAGTAGTCAGTTGTTGTGGGTTCAAAACCACACTTCCCAAATATTCAATACTGTTAGGTTTTTATCATTATTGCAATGTAACTTCAGAGCTCTATACCATTGGCACAAATAGCCAGCGGTAAACTGTAATCAGTATAATTGGAACATCCATATGTGCAATATATGCACAAATCAAGGATTGGTGGCTGCAGTCTGTACTGTAGTGTGCCTCTGTTATGAACTGGGTAATCTTAAAAGTAATGAACATTTGCTAGGAGTTTGTAGTGTTAAAAGTAAAGGTAACAGAATAGAGTCAAATAATTGTATCAGTGCTTTGCATGTCACATATGACATTACTAATGTTCTCCTTTTTTTCCTCTCACCCCAACCCGTATCTTCTTTTTCTCTTTTTTTATTTTTAATGTTTTTGTTTTTCCCCACAGCACAGCAGGGTAGGCCTGTCCCATACAATCCTCCTGCCCCCATTCCACTGGCTAAAACACCACTGCCCAGTACTTCTGGTGAGCAACCTGGCAGTACCCCCATCTGCTCCACTTCACAACCTAGCCCTCAGGTAGTTCTGCCCCAGAGGATAGGCCTGTGGCTCCCTCTGGGAGCAGTGGCAGAGGTGGTGACTTTATCACCTGAGAAGATCCCTGTCCTTCTACTCATTCTCCTACAGACTCCTCAGAAGTGACCTCTGTCTGGCATGCTGAGCAATCTCAGACCCTGCCCTGATGGGACTGCTGCATATTCGCAAGTCAAGCTCCACTCAAGTAACCTGCACATGCGACCTCAACCTGGTCGTTGACGTAAATAGGACTTGTTGGTGGGACAGATTTTGTGACCCAGAGATGACTCCTTTTGTGGAATAGACTCCCTTTCCATGTAAAGCAGAGTGATTCATTAAACCTTTTTAAGAGTAACCTGGATAACTGGATTGGGAACAGAAAATACACCCCTGGGATTCCACCGGTGTCCCTGCTGGACAGTGCCATAGGTTACTGACTTGTTGGAACATGGGATAAGTTATTGGCTAGGCTTGTAAGGGCCTCAAGGCAAATAGCCTATTAACTTCCTATGATCCTATGACCAATAATTGAGTATAATGTCCTGTTTGGAATGTACCTTTCCAAACATCTGTACCAATTGGAATGGCCACAGAAATTCCTCACAAAGAGAATCCATGGCCTCCATCAACTATCCTATGTGAACAGGCATAAATCACTATCACTCTATTTTGTATTGTACAGATTGCTCAAGTGTGATCTGTGTCTCGCCTACAAGGCAATCTCAGACCCTGCCCTAATAGAGATGCTCCATATCCATAAGTCTTACTCCTCACACATTACCCACTTGAAAGGCCTGAGCCTAATATGTGACATCAACAAAACCTGCTGAAGAGACAGGTTTGTCTCCCAAACATGTCAGAGTACCTCACTGACCCTCTTCAAGTGCAACCTTGATGAGTGGATGGGAAACCACAAATTTGTCCCAGGGGTTCAAACTGTGTCCCTCATTAACATGGGTGACAAGTGATGACTGAGGTTCTTTTTGAGGATAAATTCTTGTTTAGGTTTGTAAAGGACCCAGGGCCATTAGCCTAGTAAGCTGCTATGGTCCTATGGATGGTGAGAAGTATTGTGCATTGCACTGTGGGTGCACTGCAATACCAGATGGAGTGCCTGATCTCCATCCTTATTCAGAATGCACATAGGAGATGTAGATGTCAGGCACTGCAGCCAGTGGTGCCGTGAGGTGACAGTGATGACAGTCAACTGGGTGAGGACTAGATTCTCACTGTCAAACAGCTTGATGTGTATGGGACCTGGATTTTCCATCCTCCCCCAACCATCATGTTCATCCACCTCTTGTGTTCACCATGCCTGTCTCTTGTCTTGTTTGTCTGCAATTGCTTGCTCACCTACCCAACTTAACCTCACCCAGACATTCCTATATCCTCTCTGTAACATTCTTCACTCTCTCTCTCTCTCTCTTTCTCTCTCTCTATCTCCAAAAAAAAAAAAAAAAAAAATATCACCTGTCCCAGAAAAAAAATTGTCTCATACATAGCTCTCCATTTCGAGCATGTGTCTTAATGACACACTTGATTTGGTCCAATTGGCTATATGACATGTTTGTGTTGTCGTCACCCCTCTTTCTGGAGGTGACAGCCCAAATTCTGCTAATATTTTGTATATATGATTGTGTTTTTTTGTTGAAAAAATGAATAGATATGGTTCTTTCCTACATCTTTCCTGTACGCCTGCCCTCCATTCATGTTTTTTAGCCCCTGCTTGCTCCCAATTTCACCACGTTTTTGTCTTCCCCATTTCTTTTCTTTAAAGAATTATTGTGCTATGGAGCATCACTCACAAACATGAAGCAACAGTGATAGGCAGCAATATAAGTAGATGTATTTAAAGTATCATGCACACTTGTAAAATTACTACTTACACCTGTATTCGAACCCAGTAACATCTGCCTCCAACAACAATACATTAACACGTGCTGCCACAGAGTCAGTTAGGTAACTGACACAGTTACCAAGGATTTCCCTTTGTACTTATCCATGCTTGCTCTCCATATCACCAATGTCATATCTTCACCATTAATTTAG
This sequence comes from Protopterus annectens, assembly GCF_019279795.1. Classification (NCBI taxonomy): domain Eukaryota; kingdom Metazoa; phylum Chordata; order Ceratodontiformes; family Protopteridae; genus Protopterus; species Protopterus annectens. Next base: position 866,868,734 of record NC_056732.1, on the reverse strand, counting down.
TATGAAGCAGCATTGCGTAATCCACAGTAATGTTTTACAAAGCATTATTGCACGATACCCATTTTGTTTTAAAAAGCATTCGTGCACAATGGTGCATGATGGTGTGGATCATGCAACATCTTTAAGCAACTGTAGTACAAAAGTTGTTCAATGTATTAGCTACAGCTGTATTTAGAACCAGTACCATCTGGCCATAAAAATGAACATATTACTGCATTAAATGAATTAATACTCCAGCAAGAGAGTTAGTTAAGTAGTTGGTGTATGCAACAGAAGTTAAGTCTGCCATTTGCTATTCAGTCTCTAAAATATACCTGCTATACAACCGGGTCATAGCACCATCTGCAAAACATTAATCCATTCATTTTTGTGGTCAGATGGTACTGGGTTTGAATCCAGGTGTATATAATAATTTCAAATACATTCACATGTAAATCCAAATTCTGAAGTATGATAGTTTTTTTGGAGTCTCTAAATTATGGTGAGATGGTACTTGTTTCCAATACAACTTTATATAGGTTCATAGGTAGGTAGGTACTAAGCTATCAGCCCTAGGGCCTATACAAGCCTAGCCAAAGAAGTACCCTGGCTTTCACTACACAAGAAAATGATTTTCCTGTGCCCCTGTCGAGCAGAGACACAGAGGTGATCCCTGAGGTGAATTTCCTATTTCCCATCCAATCATCAAGATTTTTCTTGAAGAGTGCTAATGAGGAGCTTTGTTTGATATACATAGGTAGTTTGTTCCAGAGTATGGGAAGTCTCTGGGACAGGAATCTATCCCTCCAGCATGTTCTGTTTATTGTGGTGACAAGGTTTAGGTCCCTAGAGCATGTAGCTCAAAGGGATTGGGATTTCTTTAAGTAGAGCATGTCTAACAGCTCTGGGTTTGACATAGCTTTGTATGTTAGGCAGAGATCGCCTCTGAGAAGGCGATATGCGATGGAGTAAAGATGGAGTTTTTTGAGAGGGTCTGTGTAGGGCATCTGTTTGAGGCCAGTAATCTTCTTTGTGAGGTATCTCTGCAGCCTTTCCAGTTATTGTAAATGTCTTGTGAGGTACATACTAAATGGGGCATTGTACTCTATAATAGGTCTAATGAGTGAAGAGTAGAGGGGAACAATGACCTCTTTTTTCCTGTATGAGAAAACGTTTGTAATGAGGTGTGCCACATAGAAGGATTTCCTGACTACTGTGGTGATGTGATTATCAAAGGAGAGACTACTGTCCACTTGTGACCCAAGGTCTCTTATCATACTTTCGGTGTTAAGTAGACTACCACCTATGTGGTAGCTCATGGGTACAGAGTTTTTAACAAAGGGGATGACAGTGTACTTTTTGGCATTGAGCTTAAGGCCATGCTTTAACACCAAGCATCTGTTTCAGTGAGGCCCTTTTGTAGGATATCCACATCATTAGGAGTTTCAATTATGGCTATTAGTTTGCAGTCATCTGCAAACTTCATTAACCAAAGACCTTCTGTGTTAGCCTGTACTTCAAAAAAGTAGATACCAAACAGGAGAGGACCCAGGACTGAACCCTGTGGTACTCCACTTGTCACTGGTCTGAAGTGGGATTTGGAGTCTGCTACTTTCACAGGGTGGGTTCTGTCAGTGAGCCAGTTGGCAACCCATCTTGTGACATAGGGATTTATACCTAGTTTAGTGAGTTTATCTATAATTCCAGAGTGGGGGATGGTGTCAAAAGCCTTGGTGAGATCTAGATAGGCTGTGTGACCCACCTTACCCTTGTCTATGGCTTTGGTGACTGCTTCAAAGAAGTCAATCAGGTTTAGGAGACATTATCTGCCTTTTACAAACCCGAAGTGGGAGGGGTCCAGAGTTTGGAGATTACCAATGTCTTTGTTTATAAGTTCCATGATTATATGTTCCATGGCTTTGCAGACCAGGCTCGTTAGTCTAATGGGGCGATAGTTCCCAGGGTCCATGGTGGATCCCCCTTTGTGGAGTGTGATAACTGTCGCTGTGTGCCATTCAGTGGGCACAAGGCATGAGGTGAGGCTATGATTGAACTTGGTGCTTAGGTGGGGTGCCAGTTCATTCTGTAGTTCATGTAGAATGCAGCATGGGATGCTGTCAGGTCCCATGGATGCTGTGTTCTTGACTTTGGAGAGTGTGGTCTTTACCTGTGCAGCCATGATTACAGGAACTTTGCATTCTTTTGGTATAGAGAAGGGCCCTTTAGGGGGTGGGGGGGGGTAAAGTTAGCACTGAACCTGTCTGCCAGGATATTGACAATATCAGTTGGTTCTGTGTATTTAGTGCCATTGTGCTTTAACTCAGAGCAAATCTGAGTGTTGCCATTGAGATTCTTGACATAGCTATAGAATGCTTTGTGGTTGTCTATAGAATCAGTGGCAATTTTGTTTTCATAGCTAGCTTTGGAGGATTTTATGAGGGATCTCAGCTTCTTACTGAGGCTGACCAGGGAGTTCTTCCAGTCATGGGCTTTTACTCTTTTTAGCAACAGTTTCTTTCTTCTGTTGTAGAGTTTTTTATGGCAGGGAACTACCAGATGGCTTCTTTTTTTGCAGGATAGCATCTTGGTTCTGTTAGGGATAGCACGATTCATGCACTTGTGTAATGCTTATAAAGTGCATTTGTGTAGGATTCAGCAGTTGTACCTCTACTGTCTGCATGCATGGGTGTCGTGAAGTTTGCCACTTCTGTCTTAAGAAGTGTGAAGTTGGCTTTAGAGAAATTTTTTTACGGTGGTTTCCCTAATGGGGGGTGGGGGCAGAATGTGGATGACTAGGCTGATTAGCTTGTGGTCGGATCTGAACAAGAAGGAATTGACCTCTGGTGTGAAACACTGGTCGTACATGTTGGTAATGACCAGGTCTAGGATATTGCTGCCCCTGGTGGGGGTGTTGATAAGTTGATCCAAGGCATTGGAATTTATACATTCTAGAAAATATTGAGCAAAAGAGTTGGTACATGAGTAGTTTTCCCAGTTAATGGTGGGGTAGTTTAAATTGCCCATTATTAGGGTGTTGGGTTGTACCCTAATATTTTCTAGTGTATCAAGAAATGAGGAGTGGGAATTCTGGGGCATGGTGGGGGATCTGTAGCAAGTTACAATTTGGATTGCGGTCTTGCCCAGAGTTAGTTGCACTTGGATAATCTCGGATGCATTATGCTGAGCAACTAGCCTGGAGGTGTGGATATCCTTAATAAATATGGACACACCTCCACCTTTAGTGTTTCAGTCCAGATTAGCTGACCAAAAGTTGTGGTATGAATTATAGCCTGGTAATGTAGGGGTGCTCTCTGAAGCCTTGAAACAGGTCTCAGTCACTACACAGATGTCGATGCTCTCCATTTTAAGGAGTGCCTCGAGTGAATGCATTTTGAGGTTTAGACTTCTAGCATTGTGTAGCATTACCCTCAGATTTTGCTTGTTTGTACCTGTTACGGTGGTGAATTTTTCATTTGAATCTTGCCTAAAAAAGGCACTATAGGGGTGGCAAGAGCCATAGCCAGTATCCAGAATCCCAAGCGTAACAGTTGCAGGCTATCTCTGGCAAAACATCATGGTCTGTCGATCATATCATCCCAGGCAGACAGATACCAGATCCCCTTAGAATGACACCAGAAGCTTGGCCAATTGTTGAAGTGAATCATTTTGTCCTTATACTGTGGTATCATTCTGGGTGATGGCAGGATGCTACTCAGGGCTAGGGTCATACCTGCCTGGGCTACAAGATTGGAGAACTCCTCCATGTCTCCTTTCATGTAGTTCAAGAAGGTATATCTCAGGTCATTCACACCAACATGGCCAATGACAGAATCATATTTGTATTTGTTGTGGAGTGACCTGAGTGCGTGCATTATGTGTCAGATCCTGGCACCCGACAGCCATCTGACAGTAACTTTCTCCTTGTTTAGCCTGGTGAGTGGAACATCAGTGTGCCTGACTATACAGTCACCTATGACTAGAGTGTTGGGTACATTGTTATGTCTTATGAGCTGTGGTTGAGTGGCATACTGAGTCTGTGGGCTATGTGTCAGTTGGGTTGTGTTGGGGAGTGGATGTTGCATGCGTTTCTGCTTTGGAGGTCTCTGTTGCTTGAGCAGATTTTTATTGAGAGCCTTTGTGAATGTACCTGTGTGTTTTGCATTGCTATGTGTGTGTTTTGGTGGTGTAGGTTTTGAGGGACTATGTGATGAGTGTGGTGTGGTGCAAGTGTTTACCTTCTCCTCTTGACTGTTTAGTCAAGTCTTGGGTGAAGAGAGCTTTGCTTCCAGTTTGGCTATATAAGTGCATCTCTCACAGGTTGTAGTGTTGGGTGGTAGGAGGAGAGGGTTGTCTGTGTACATGAGGCAATTGCTGCATTGCCCCAAGATGCCCAGATTCATCAGGTAGACAGGAGAAAACACTGGGATCTGACTCTTAGACATGCCTGGATAGGTGCTTATTTATTAAGTACTAAAAGGTGTTTTCCTCTAGACAAGTGAGGAAAGTTGAGTGCTGTAATAATTTGTAGCTTATTTAGTGCTTACAACGAGTTCTGAACAAGTGCTGAGCACAAAGAAACAGATTTGAGTGCTAAGACTAAAAACACTGCCTAGCTCTAAGGGAAAATTTGAAGAGCAGACTTTATGGCGCCAGGAATAGTTTAACCCTAGCTAAGTGGTGATGCATAAAGTGTATATTTTTTAATATAACAGTAGCAAATGAGCAAACTAATTTAAACAAATTAACCAATAAAGAGCTAAAAACTGAGACCTGCTCCAGCAGTCTTCGATCAGACAAGTTCTAACTGCACACTCCTGCCACTAGGGTGCAGGGGAACCTTCTCCAAAAAAGATGGGCTGGATTAGTGCTCAAGTTATATGAACAAAGCTAGATTCAGCAGGTCTGAATTTAGTCTATGCTACAGCAAACAAGGCGCATATATAACCACTTAAAACTGTTTTTTTCCATATCCACATGTTAGTGGGTGATGTGCACCAACACAGAATTATGCTTTAAAGAAAAGACATGGGAAAGACATGAAAGTGGTGAAATTGTGAGCAAGCACAGAGAAGAACAATGTGAAAGGAAGGCAAGAAAGTGCAGGAGGGATGTAGGACATGACCATAGTTTCTATAGTAAAAAATGTTCAGATGTACAGAATATTAGCTGAATTTGCAGTGCCAACCCCAGAGAGAGGGGTGACCATACACAATCATGCTGTATAACCAATTGGACCAAATCAAGTGTGTCAAGATGGCACTTGTGCAAAATGAAGAGCTGTGTATGGGACTTTTTTTTTTGGACTGGTGCCCTGGTTTTTCCTTTGAGAGAGAGAGAGAGAGAGAGAAATGTTGGGGAAGGGACATAGGTATGGATAGGTTGGGTAGGTTGGGTAGGTGAGTAAACAATCACAGAAAGACATGACATACAAGGGAATATACAGGGAATGTGAAGTACACAAGAGGTGGGTGAACATCATGTTGGTGTAAGGGTGTGGAAATTACAAACCTATGGATGTCAAGCTGAATGACACTGAGAATCGAGTCATCACCCACTGGACTGTCATCACTGTCACCTCACTGCACCAGTGGTTGCAGTGTCTGACATCTGCCTCTTCTTGTGTTATTCAATGCAATGATGGAGAGCAGTGTCTCCATCTGGCATAGGCATGCACCAACTGTGCGATGCACATTCCTACACACCAACTCTGGCACATCATTGTGGATGATAAACTCACCATCCCTGCCACTGCACCTGGAGGGAACAACTGGCCTATCCTGTGGGGCAGAACTACCTGAGGGGCCAAGTAGTACAAAGGCGGCAGAGGGGATGCTACCAGGTTTTGCCTCAGATGTGCTGGGCCTTGGTGCCATAGCAGTTGGAGTAGGTGCAGGTGGATCTTATGGGGCATGCCTACCCCACTGTGCTGTAAGAAAAAAAAATTTAAAAAGTGAGAAGATAAGGGTTGGGGTGAGAGAAAAACAATGGAGAACATTAGCAACGTCATATGTGACATATAATGTATTGATACAACTATTTGACTCTATTCTGTTACCTTTGCTTTTAAGACTACCAGCTCCTAACAAATACCTTTTTTACTGTTAAGACTACCCAGCAGATGCACATACTACAGATTGTAGCGAGCATCCTTGATGTGTGCATATATTGCACATATGCATGTTTTAATTATACTGATTAAAACTTAACAGTATTGTATATTTGGGAAGTGTGTTTTTTGAACCCACAGCTTCTGACTACCCTCTAATAGTGAACTGCTGTTTTGGCCACCAGACTAATGGATGCATACTTTCCTGTTACAGTTGAGAGATGAATGCTCAGTTTGGTACACCTGTATAATAAACCAATAAAAGTGGCTTTACTTTTAATGCAAAAATAACATTACTGTTTGGATGCATACATACCATATTGCTTCCTGCATCCATGCCAATCTAACAGCATGGGTTTGCTCATTGAGTAGTAGGTCTGTGATGGCTGTGGAAAAAGCAAAACAGAACAGAATATCATTATGAATACTATTCCTGAGTATATCCAGCTTTTAACTCTTACAAGTAGTCTCTCTAAGTGATACTTTCACATCTGTGGGGTGCTCATGGTCATACATTCTTCTACCCAATGGTTGAGGGTATCCATCTTCCTCATCTGGAGGTCTCTTTAGTGATTTCTACATTGTTCACCAGTGTGAGTGATACTGGTAGCACTTGTCAGAGCCCAGACAAGACAATTCCATGCCTCTGACTTGTAATCTGCGCCACAATAATCCCCCTGCAAAAGTCTGGGCCCATGTTCATTCACCAGAAGTCCAACAAACACTTTGGACTCCTGGACAACTGTTCTTTGAGCACGGAATCTCAAAGCCTCTCCACAAATGCCTGCCATGCCTACTACAGATCAAGACCAATGCAGAATGATGTTTTCCTGCCAATTGCATGTATTGCACTTCCTAAGAGTGCACAATTTTTGGTTCTACAACATTTGAAAGTGTTACGCATTCAGTTACTATTGCACAAATACGGTGCTCAAGAGTGCGCACTGCTGGGCAATGTGTTTGTGCAATTGAAAATAGTATTAATTGAATGCATCTGGTTTATGTTTCTGACTGTCTGGGACCTGTTTGCTACCTGGGTGGTCTATTCTTCCAGTTTGTGTACAACCACTCTACATGCAAACAAGATGAGAATAGCCAAAGCAGTTTGTGCTAAGCAGAGCATCATGCACACATTGGTCCCAAAAAAAATTAAAAAAATTCAATAAATGAGAAAGAGTTGAAATTAGGAAAATCAGTCTATGACATAAGCAGTAGAAAATGTTAGTACACATGAGATATGTCAACATAGGTCTGGATACCAACTCTCATTCCAATGCACTTTAGAAAACAGGATGGTGGCTTATACATCTTTGCCACACAAACAGCTTTGCAGCAAAGAAATGAAATAATTCTTCACACAATCAAGTGCACCTGAATGTACACTGATATCAAGGCATAACCTGTTATTTGTAAATGCATTATATTTAATATATGTGGGTGTAGTGCACTTAGTGATCACTTAACCTGCTATTTTTATTCCTTGCAAATATACAGCTCTGTCTTACCTTTCTGTGATTCTTGGTCATTCATCAGTTAATGAACAGAAATCAGAGACATGCAGTGTGTAAGCCAGTCTATATCATTTACCTTAAAATATGTGAGTATATTAACTGGAAATACTATGATATGTAGTTGCCTTCAAATGGGCAGGTTGGATGGCACAAACAAGCATAGACTGTTCTTTTGGGGGGGGGTGCAAAGGGGGGTTCCTGTTATGGCACATGCAAGGGTATACTGTTCTTTCAAGGAGATGGACCCAGGACAAACAAGGATATGTTGCTCTTGTTACTCTCCTTGTTTTGCATTCTGCCTGCTTGATCTTGTGAGAGTTGTAAAGTCAGAAACTGCAATGTGTCTCATAACTTTCTAGCTTCTCTCTGTTATGATTTCCCATTACAAACATAAGGTTTTAAACTGAGGGCATGCAGTGATCATCAGTACTTTGGAGAGATGTCAAATGTCTGAATCTTTGATGCCTGAGACCTACTACTTGCTAATGGACACATACAAGACAAATAACTCTCTGCCATCACATTATATTAATTTATGTACAAATCTCTCATTTTTTGCTTGCTTACTGTACAAATTGATGAAATTCAAGTACATGCCATGATATTATTATACAATGCAATACATGTTCTTGAGTTATGTTGTAAATGCAGCAGTTACTACAGTGTTAGCTCAGGGCTGACTGTGATGCAAACAGTACAAAGCCAATTTACAGGGAGGTAAAGGATCTGGCTCTGAGTTTAGGCCAGCAGAGGTTATAGAGTTCCTGTATTGTGTCCCTGCCCACCCTGTAGCACTCTACAATGTTCATGTTGTGTATGTTGTGATAAGTTAAATGTGGCCTGAAAACTCTTCTCCATCTCAACCTAGGACTATTGGCAGCAGCACCAGCATTGCCCGTAACCTGTAACACATGCAAATTGATTTAAGCAGCAGCAGCAGCTCCTAACATTCTGTCTGTGTAGACTTGCTGTGTCTGTACTCCACTACTATTGAACTCTACAGGAAAACCAGTATGGAGTCTAAATTGTTGTTTTATAACCTGTTGAATGGCTTTACCAGATGGGTTGCTTAGCATGCAATTCAGCTGTTCATATTGTAATTAGCATCTCTAAAACAGGGTAAGACAGCTGCAATCCATTAATAATTTACTCTATTATAAAAAGACAAATGTGTAGCTAGCCAAACTGATGGTGAGGACACTTCTTACATGTTTGCAGGACTTCCCAAAAGCCAATTTGTTCTAAAGATATCCTTACAGAAGAGTGTTGAACTCCAGGTGATATGCTCCCATTTTGTTATCTACATAATGCATATGCTGGAACATATTAATGAATAATGTGAAGCAAAGCCTTTTACACTTTTATCTGTATGCATTAGTTAGAAGTGTACTGATGGCATGGCCATGTTTGTCAAGCCATTTCAGAGATACACATGATTGACAATACATGAGAATAGAAAGCCATGTGATAACATATGTAGAAATGTTTCAGAGGCAGGTCCATTGAAAGCATTTCAAAGATGTTTTATTAGCAAAATGGTTCACATCCTTGTTCTTTTGTGGGTGGGGGAGCAAAGGAAATTTACTGTTATGTCACAAGGTAGAAGGTAACTGTTCCTTTGGTGGGAGCACTGTTGAGATACTGCTATGGCACATACAAGGATATGCTGCTCTTGCTACTTTCCTTGTTTTGCATCCTGCCTGTTGTTTGTGTTTTGCATTTGTAGACTGTTTTATGTTTTTCCATTGGGTATTAATGACTGACTACCTTTACTGTTTTATCTGGAAACAGTTACTTTGTAGTTATGTGATACTTATGTGCATTTTCATTCTGTTGTCTTTTAGGGCACAAAATGTCAGTGAGGCTAATATGTCCCCCCTTCATTGAAGGGAGAACAATATCATTGTTTATGCTATCTGTCAACATGGGGCATTTCTGCTGGGAAGGGTTTGGCCCAATATGCGAGAAAGCATAAGAGTATGGCAGCAGATTGTTGCCAACATTAATTTTTGTGGGCAGCAACAGCCGGACATATAATCAGGTGTGCTACAGGGCCACTGACATGATTTCCTCTGCACGGAGTAGAACAGCTGCTGTTGCCTGAGACCAAAGTGTAACCAGGGGAGGGCCTGCTACAGAACCACCTCTCACCCCCAATGAAGAGTTTCTGGTGAATATCCTCCAACATGACAGGTCACAGCAGCATGGACCACAGCATGTAGCTGACATGGGAGCCACTCCTTCTCAGTCCCAGGAGGAGCTACCAGGTAGGCTTTTTTTACACGACCAGTTGAATATTGTTGCATAATAAAACAATTGAAATAAAATTTACTTCTGTGTCATATGTCTTTTGGGAGGGGGATTGAAGATTGCCACAGTGATAAGTTCAGTTTGAAGTTCTCAGCCACGTTGCTGTTGAACATACAGTTAATGCAGATATAGAAGAGTACATGTAGTACCCACCGTATTACTGTCAGATGTGATGATGCTGCCCTTACCTCTTACCTAACTTATTTCACGACCATCAGGAATTCAGCGACATATGCTTCCTGCAGATGGTAAGCCAAATAAATGTATGTCAGTACCGCAGATCAATTTAAAGAAATATCATAATGTGTCATTTTAGGCCTGTTGTGTGAATTGCTGTACTGTCTGTAATATTGGCAGTACTGTCAGTTGTTTAGCATATATTGTGTTATAGTAGTGCAGGTATTAATGCATGCCTGTGTTTCTTCCTTTTATAACAGGTGATCATGACAGCAGGAGTGTGGGCCCTGTGCCACCTGATGTCAGTTTCTCATCAGACACTGATGATGATGATGGTCATGAAACTGAGGCGCAATCAGGGGGTGCAGAGGTTGAATCTGACACAGAGGTTAACATCCAGCCACCCCCTTCATTTTCCATGGACACAGCCAGTAGGCCTATGCCTACCCAGTCCACTGAGCCCACAGATATTGGACAGGTGGAGGGCGAAGACATTGATCAAGTAAGTGTGGCTACTGCTGCTTCAATGCCTGTTGAGTCTGGCCATAGCCCAAGTGTGGATGAGGTGCCATGCAGGATGGTTGATAAAAGTGCTTGGAAGGGGCCTGCTGTCCCTCCTCAACCTGGTGCAGGTGTCTTTTCCTGTGTCACTCAACATATGTTTAGGGCATCATGGAGGTGCAGGCATGTTCAGAAAGGCACTTCAGACAGATGTTCAGGGTTGTAGATGTGGCACAGACTGACATGTGTGACTGCTTCCACCATGTTGCCAATTCACTGGATCAGATGAATGGCACATTGGAATGTGGGTGTCTGTGATGGACCGAGGGGTGTCTGTCATGGAACGAGCAGTGCCTGTGATGGAACATCTGCTAGGAGGGGAATATCATCCTTGTGACCGTAGGTCAGCAACAACATGGGCTGATAGCCATCATGGCCATGCCTGATCATGGACCCGTAGTGGCAGTACTTCTGCTGGTCCATCAGTGAGTGTGCTGTATACATCCAGATGTGGCAGACCATGGGGTCACAGTTACATGGTTCAACCTGTCTTCTTCCATTTCTTACTCACGGCCACTCACCAAACGTTTGTGTCAGCCTATGCCACCCTGTGCAAGTGATGATAACTGTACCATATCCCTGTTTTCTCCCTTTTGGATTCAGGGATATAAAAGCTTTGTGTCTGGTGCACAGGTTGCATAGCTACATTAGTGCCAAGTACATCTGCATTTGTGTTGTTGAACTAATTGTTCCTGTCACTTATATTTACCTTGCAAAGTTATACAGTGGATAGCATCTTCATCTCAGTGCTTTCTAGTTTATTCTCTTGTATGGGTTGTGAAGTCAGGAACTGCAATGTGCCTCATTACCTTCTAACTTTTCTCTTTAATGATTTTCCATTACATATATATGGTACACATCATAAGACACGTCATCACACTCAGATCTCAGGACTGTATGACAGCACTGTAGTCAAACTCATCAGTACAATAATACAGTATAATACTTTCTTTTACATGAACCTCACCAGACACATGGAGCAGTTGGACAGACCACAGGGCCTACTAACCATGACATGATGTCTATAGATAGATTAAAAGACATGCCACTGTCATCTGTCTGGTATCAGATTACATTTAACTGTTTATTTATTTATTTATGTAGTTATTTATTTTTTTATATATTTATTTATTTCCAGTTGTTTACTGGGAGTTCTACTGGGCCAGAGTGAGCCTGTTTTCAGAAGAGGCCCAGGGAGAAAAGCACAAAAGCAAACATGATAAAGATACAGAATCAATGTATAGAAATCAAGCAGTGATCTTACAGAACACATTACAGAATAGGTAATACAATACAATAGATAAAATCTAACATCTGTATAATGGTAATACAATACAATAGATAAAATCCAACATTAATATAACTAGTATTAAGTATGTAAGCCAAGCAAGAATACCGTTGATGACAATGGATAATAGCGAATGTGTGAACAATACAGTACTGCAGTTTTACAGTAGAGAGAGAAAGATGGAGATTAGCAGAGTAAAGATTCTGAGAGTAAGGTATAGCCTTAGAGCTATTGCTATATAGGCATCAAGAGTGAACAGAATATATTGTAGGTAACTGATGTAGATTATGTGTGGCTGGGTGGCACAGCTTGGACTTAGTACGTTGAAAGCACTGAATGTACATATGAGGATTCTGAGATAGAGATGGGGAGGAAAAGTAGGAGGGTTGTTTTTTTTTTCATAGTCAGCGCTGGTACATGTACATAGCCAATGGGAGAACAGGTGTTGTTTCAGTGAAGTCGTAAAGCATTCAAGGTTGCGAGTAGACCTAAGTGAAGGAGGGAGAGCATTCCATAGTTTTGTTATAGCATATGGGTAATCCATTTGACTGGCAGAAAGATTAGGTTTTGATGCATTAAGGATCATCTGATTGATTATTCACAAAGTTCTACTTGGGTGATACATGGTAAACAAATGAGAGGGCAGGACAGCTAGAAGGCTTATTGACTAGCTTCTGAGCCATGGTTAGTTGCAGGTATGTTAGATGTTGGGGAAGTTCTAGCCAGTTTTGATGTTGGAGTGATACACAGTTGTAGGAGGAGTGTTTGGCGCTGGCTACAAATTTTGAGATTTTATTGTAGCATGAATACAGTTTGGATTTAAGAGAGGATTGTATATTAGTAAGGAGAGATGCACTATAGAGCAAGGATGGAAGTAGAAAGGAAGAGGCAGGGGATAGTCTTGCTGCATAGGTGAGGATGTGTTTGCGCCTGTACAGGATGTCTAGTTTCTGATGATTTTTTTTTGATATTTGTGTTAATATGCTGGTCAAAAGTTAGGTGTTCATCTATGAAGTTTAGTATATGGGACTACTTCGAGGCAAGTGTTGTTGAGTGAGTTGATGGTAACTTAATTTTTGGTTATGGGTGTTGTTTTTTTGGGGTGGACAACACAGGTTTGGTTTAATTAGCATTTAGGGTTAAATAGTTATTATACACCCAGATTTCAGTGGGGGTGAATGCATTTTGGCTGAATGTAAGTAGTTCTGAAGTAGACTTGACCATGTAGATGATGGTGGAGTTATTTGCATATTGTATGACGTTAGAATGGGGTATGCTATATGACAATCATTAATGAAAATGCTGAAGAGCAGTGGATCTAGTATGGACACTTATGGGACTCCAGTACTGATGTTGAGGAAAGGAGAGAGGGATTTGAGCCACCTGGTTTCTTCTTGTCTATCTGTAAGGTAGTTTGGAAAACCAGGCTTGGGTAAGGGGAGATATGCCTAAATTGGAGAATTTGGTCAGAAGAAGCGGGTAGGAGACAGTATCAAATGTCTCGGAAAGGTCAAGGAATAGTGAGAGGACAAGGTATCCTGGGTCTGATACTGTTATTGTAAGCCTCTTAGTTTTGGTTAAGCACTTGCACTTCAGGCCTGTTTTTTCACATTAAGAAGGTTTGTAGTCTACACTCTTGTGAGAGGAGAAGGTAGCCTCTGCCCTTCTGAGATAGGAATTGCTGGTTGAAGGCTTACTGTTGCTGTTGTTCTAAGTGTCTTTGTTCTGGTTTAAGCACTTGGGTTTGAAACCAGTTATTTTACATTCAGAAGGGTTGTGGTCTAGACTCTTGTGGCAGGAAAGTGTAGCCTACACCATTCTAAGCTGGGAATTGCTGGTGAAGGCTTATTGTGCCTGTTATTCTGAGTGTCTTTGTTCAGGTTTAAGAACTTGGGTTCCTGACCAGTTATTTCACACTAGTTAAGTTTGTGGTCTATACTCTTGTAGGAGCATTCTACTGAATTGCTGCTTTATTTTAAACTTCTTTTTTTTTTTTTTGCTGTTGTGACTGCAATTTTTTGCACTTTGAATTTTGAGTATTCCTGCGTTTTATAGCATATGCTATTTTCAGGCTTGCTGAATCTAGACTGTTTGGTATAATTTGAGCACTAAAACCAGCCATCTTACACTAAGAAGGCAAAAGTCATTGGAACCACGAACCACTCACTCCAAAACATTTATTAACACTTTTGAAACAATGCTTTAAAACAATGCATTAAAAACTTTCACCCTGCTAGGCTTCTTCAGATTATGACACAGTTTTCTACTCCTAGCCCTCCATAGAATAGCCACTTTTTGTTAGTCTTACAGCAAAACCTGACCTATCTAGCCCACTCCCCACTAATTACTACAGTATATACCTGCCACAATGGACAGGCAGTTTCCCACCATTTCTCCAGTCAGCCTGATTGACATGGGCATCCTGAGTCAATGTAACAATTGCCTCAAGTATACTGACAACCAGTTACTTCTAAGACAAACAAATACTACATGTGCGAGTAGTATCTACACTATGAATCTGGAATCAGTTCTCTTACATAACAACAAACCAGATATCAAGCAAGTTGTCAGCACACACACTTCACATTTTGCACATAACAAGCTCATAACTCATAACACATAAACCCACATGTGAAAAGATACTTTCTAGAAACCTACCTAAAGATCAGAGACCTCCCAAACACAAACCTACTGCACACACTGCAGACCCAACAGAATCCACTACAAGTAATAATATACACAACACAATCTCAGCCAATAAGCCCCTAAGGCAAAGCACCTCAAAACCATATGTCATGGTCATAGGCAACTCCATAGTGAGATACACAGATGTCCTGTTCACTAGGCTGTACAAGGAGAAGGTCACAGTCAGCTGCCTGTTAGGTGCCAGGATATGTCAGGTCATGCACACACTCAAGTCTCTCAACAACAAGTACCATTATGACTTTGTCATAGTCCATGAGCTCTCAGATTATGTGTCACAGGCAGGTATTTCCTTAGCCCTAAGCAGCATTCTACCTTCATCCTGGATGATGTTTCAATATAAAAAAAAAATAATTGACTTTAACAACTGGCTTAGCTTCTGTTGTCAGTCTGGGAGATTTAGTATCTGTCAGCCTGGGAAGATGTGTGCAGCAGACCACATCGCTTTGCCAGAGATAGTCTTTACCTGTCACCTCTTGGATTTCGGTTACTGACTCCCCTATAGTGCCTTTTTTAGGCAATGCCATAACAAATAAATTCCTGACATAACAAAAATTCACTAGAGACAAACTCAAGGTTATGCTGCTTAATGCAATGAGTCTGAATCAGAAACTGCAGTCACTGGAAGTACTCCTTACCTTGGAAGAAGCCAATGTATGTGCAGTCACAGAGACATGGTTTAAGGCCACAGAGGGCCCCAGGCCATGCAAGGCTACAATACCTTCCACACAGTTAGACTTCAAAATGAGCAGGAAGGAACTAAAGGTTGAAGTGTATACACCTTTGTTAAAGACAAGTACACCTCAAGACTGGTCAAACAGTATGACTCCCTAGAGCAATTTCAATTAACTGTAGGTAAAACTCCCTTCCATATCATTGTTAGCTATAGGTCCCAACCATGAAAAACGACAATCACTGTGCTTACTTGAACCTACATGAGTCACTCAGTATACAACCACACACCTTGGTCATGTGTGATTTCAAACTATCCTTCCATCAATTGGGAGACATATATGAGCACATACACACTTGCCCTAAGGCTCTTGGACTTTGTTAATACAAATGCTCTGGAACAGATGGTCTGTATTCCCCCAAGGAGCTCAAATGACTATAGACTTAGTAATCACCAACATAGGGGGGCTCTGCACTAGCCCCTGTGTGTTGCCCTCCCTGGTAAGTAATGATCATAATTCAGTCTTGTTCAAATGAATGATCATACCTGACCCCCCTTAAGAGCAAAAAAGGATGAAAATTTTCTCCAAAGTAAATTATGGCCCCCTAAGCAATGCCATAAATAGTTGCAAACCCCCTACTACCACTGTCAACAATGACTGCTACACAGAGGTAAACACAAATGCCCTGAAGAAGCACCTATACAAATATATAGACTTGGCTATACCTGAATGGATCAGAACAAGGTCCTCCCAAAACAACAAGCCACCCTGGTGGGCATCAAGCATAAATAGGTTATACAACAAGTGGAAGAAAATAATGCCTAAGAGCAAGAGGGAAAATAATCAACAGAGGAAGGGCATGCTCCACAGTTTGAACAAGCAAATTAGATATCTTGTAAAGTCCTGTCATGAGGCATTTTTTAGCTAAGTCAGAAATCTAAATGGGAAGGTCCAGTTTTGTGCCGAACTAGTAATGGACATTACCAACCTGCTAGCAGACATATTTGGTGGAAACATCACCTCCTTGCCCTCACCAGACCTACCCCAAAGCATAATTGTCACCAGTTCTCTACCTAGTATCTCCAAATAGCAGGTCATAACCCCACTCTCCATGGCCAAAAAACAAAACATCTATGGGACCACATAACATCACAGGTTAACTACTAAATAGGCTAAAACAGGACCTAGTGGAACCACTTGGCACTCTCTTCAACCACATTCTAAGTACTGGCTTTGTCCCAGCAGAGTGGAAAACAGCAACAGTGATTCCCTTGCACAAAGGGAATCCATCAACTGACCCTATAACTAAAGAACCATAAGCCTAACCAGCCTTATCTGCAAGGCCATGGAGAGAATCATCATGGACCTTATCAACAAAAACATAGGTGACCCTCATATTTTTGAATGACCCAATTTAACTTTGTTAATGGTAGATCATGCTTATTAAACCTGATGGACTTCTTTGAGAATGTCACCAAAGGCCTGGGTGAAGTCAAAACTGTACATACAGCCTATCTTGACTTACCCAAGGCTTTTGACACAATCTCTCATTCAGGCATCATTGAGAAAATCACACAGATGGGATGGGGTCTGAATGGAGAGATGAAAAGTCAGCAAGCAAAGGAGAGTGGTAGTGCTGAAATTGAATTCACCCTCAAGTCTTGCTGAGTATCTTCACAAGGTGGACTCTGTTTTTCACAAAATCTCAACACTGTGACACTGCTAAATAGCCTGTATTTATATAGCATATATCATGGACATGAACAGAAATAGGTCACAAACTAAAAAAGTTCGCTGGGTGCATAAGACCGAGGATAAAAAAGTGCCCAACCATGGTATGCGCACTCGTGCCAGGACTGGAAAAAATGACAGTGCAGAATCCTAAAAATATGGAAACATTCCTACAATGGGGCCAGGCCAAGCCCAGGGACAGGATGGCTCCTCTGTTGTAGAAGAAAGTAGCAGTCTACAAAAATCACAAAAACTGATAGGCCAAAGAAGAGCCATAAAGATGATAGAGTGGACTATTGAGGATAAGAAATAAATTAGGTGTTGTTACTATTATGCAAAAAGCCCAGAATTTCCAGACACAAGATATACAAAAAGATTAAGAGATAAATTAGAGGAAAGAAAAATACTTCCATGGGAAAAACTGTCAGAAGCTTCAAATGAAAATTTGTGTTCATTAACACAACAGAATTTTTGAAAAACAGTATATAGATCAAGAAACTTTGATCTGTTTGGAAAAAGAAGCATCTGAGGAAGTGCAAAAATGTAAAAAAAAATCTAGATGTTTTTGAAAAGTATAAAAAAGAAATATGGACCTGGGAAAGAAAAAGAGATTTGATATGGTGCAATATTTATGCAAAGGAGAAAGCCAAATTAATCAATATAAAGAAGGCAGTCCCAAACATATTCTAAGAGAAATACAGGCAAAGGCATCCAGATATGGAAATTTTCAAATAAAAAATAATATCACAAAGATGGAACACAGACAAGAACATTAGTAAAGTAGAAGTTAAAAAATCGAAGTTGAAGTTCTGGAGTGCCTGTGAAGTGGAGAATTTGATGTAGAAGGTCTAACACAGATTACATCACAGCATGATGGAGTGATTTCCCAAAGTAAGGAGAAGCAGGAAGATCAGGAGACATCTGAAAAAGAAATATGGACATAGAAAAGAAAAAAAGAGATTTAATATGGTGTAATATTTATGCAAAGAACAAAGCCAAAGTAACCAACACAAAAAGAGCAGCACCAAAGATATTTGAAAAAAAATACAGGCAAAGAAACTGGATATGGAAAACTTTACAATACAACAAAATAAGAAGACAGAGAGGAAAAGTAGAAAAGGAGATTAGTAATAGAGAAGTTAAAGAAATAGAAATTGAGGTTATGGAGCACCTGCAAAGTGAAGGATTCAGTGTAGAAAATCTAATTCAGAAAGCACCACAACAGGATAGAGTAATGGATATCAAAATTAAGAGGAAACCAGTGGAACAGGAAGCAATTGGTCGGGTGCCATATGAAGATAATTTGGAGCCTTTCACGGGAAACCAGTATAAACATTCACTTGAAGCTAGACAGCAAGGGAAGGAACAGAAAACTGTGGAAACTGATGCATTCAATGTTGAGGAGTAATAGGCTAGTGAGTTCCCATATGACAGAGCAACAGATGGCACAGGATGAAATTGAAGAGAAGGTGCCACAGGAAGATGCTATACAACTTTCTATAGAATGCCCATAGGAAATGGAAAACAAGGGATGTGCCCTCAGTTTGGAAGAAAATGAGCTAAGAGAAGAGTGGCTTGATTTAATAGACATAGATAGATATATTCAGATCAATGAAAGAAATAGACTGCAGAAGGTCAATCAAATCCCAAAAGTCAGAAGTCTGATAAAACAAATAAACACAGTGATTAGGACTGTCCATAGAGATCCACGTGATATAACAGACGTAAACAGGATATATTACTGGGCAGGTAAATGATTGACTGATAAAGTTCTACCACAAGAACACAGGGTAGTGTGGGAAAGGAAGGGGAGAAATCGAATACCATCATGGAAGTATCAAATAGAGAAAACTATAAAGCAGTAAAGACAAGAAGTGTCACCGTTAGAAGCTGATAGAAGAGGCAATAGATCAACAGAGATATTAAGAAAGATAGACATGATAAAAGCAATGCACAGTATTAGAACAGACCAGGATCAGAACAGACCAGGATCTATCATGTATTATTGCAAATAATAAACCAAAAATCTCAGCACAGCTGGAAAAACTTAGAAGATACACAGATAAATATAAAGAAAAAGTACAAAATAAGCAATTTATTGATGACCCAAATATGTTTTATAGAGAAGTGGGAAACAAGGAAAAAAGGACTTGAAAGACCACCCAAAAAAGAATAGATGCATGCGGATCATAACAAAGATGCTAAATGGATAAAAGAAGTAAAAGAAAGAATAAGAAGTTTAAAAGTACAGGATATGAAATGGGATGAAGTAACAGCCAGAGAGATTGAAACAAAGTTAAGAAAAGCCTCTAAATGGAAAACCCCAGGCCCAGATACAGTACCTAACTTCTAGTTAAAAGTATTAACATCTTTGCATGAAGATTTAGCCATGACTAAGAACTATTTATATATGCACCCTGAACAGACACCAACCTGGCTAACAATAGAAAAAACAATGCTCCTACTTGAGTATACCTGCATGCTACCCCAAAAATTATAGATCAATAACTTGCCTTCCAATGACATATAAACTATACATGGGAATCGATGCTGACAGAGTTTATAGTCATTTAGAAGAAAACTCAATTATGGCAGTAGAACAAAAGGGCAAGAAAAGAAAGTCATATGGAACAAAGGATCATTTGTTGTTAAATAAAGTCATAGTGGAGTACTGTAAAAAGGGGAAGAATCTAAGTATGGCATAGATTGACTATAAAAAACATTTGATAGTATTCCACAATCATGGATAAAAGACTGCTTAAAAATGTATAAGATACACCCTACACTGACTGACTACATAACAGCGACCACGAAACAATGGCAGACCACTTTGCAATTCATATATGATAAAGGACAAATTATTATCCCAGAGATAAAAATTCAAAAGTGGATATTCCAGGGTGACTCTCTGTCACCACTGCTATTCTGCCTTGCCCTTAATCCATTAAGCTGTTTACTTAACAGCTTAGGCCATGGCTATAATTTGACTCCTAGAAAACAACAAAATGTAAAGACTTCTCATCTTCTCTTTGTCAATGATTTAAAACTGTATAGCTCATCAGATGAGGAACTGAAAGCAGAACTGCAGGTTATCAAAACTTTTTCAGATGATATAAGAATGTCATTTGGTCTTGATAAATGTGGAAAAGCAACCTTTAAAGCAGGAAAACTGTAGCGCCAGGAAAACATCTGTTTGGGACAAGAATGTGATATAAAAGAACTTGAGCAAGAAGGGGTGTATACATACTTGGGAATTGATGAAGGATCAACAATAAAACATGAACAAATGTGAATAAAACTTAGTAAGGAATACTTTAGAAAACTGAAATTAATCCTGAAAACAGTGTTGACATCTAGGAATAAAATCCAAGTTATAAACCAATTTGCTCTTCCTGTCCTAACAGATTTGGAGTGATTGACTGGCCCCGAAACGTGTTCCCTACATTAGATAGGAAAACAAGAAGGATGCTTCATGCTCACCAAATGATTTATAAAAAGTGTATACCAAGATTATATATCCCCTGTTCCAAAGGAGGGATGGTCCTGCTTGAAACTGATTACATGTATAGATCTACAATCGTAGGACTCCACACACATTTGCTGACCTCACAAGACCCAAATGTAGTGAAAGTTTTAAACATGAGGAGAATAAATCTAAGAAGATTTCTCAGCTTAATCTAGCAGAAGCATATCAGCATCAAGCAGGAATGGAAATCAAACCAGAAGTAGATAAAAATCGGGCAGCAACTGAACTTTGATCACCATGTGTCCACAGTGGTAAGGAAGGCCTTCTGTGTTGCACATCTCATAAGTAAGGGCATCACATCCACAGCTAAGGATGTTAATAACTCTGTTGTGCTCACCCCTCATCAGACCACTAATAGAGTACAATGATCCCTTCTGTATATACCTTACCAGACACATGCAGCAGCTGGAGAGACCTCAGAGTTTTCTCACCAAGAAAATTAAGTGCCTGCAACACATGACCTCCACGGACAGACTGAAGGTCCTGTCACTGTACTCTGTATCTTATAGGCTGCTGAGAGATAATATGATTCACTCACTCAAGGGATCTTAACCTAGCCTGTGACATTAACAGGACATGCTGGAGAGGCAGATATGTCTCCCAGAGATTGCCACTCCTCTGGAACAAACTCGCAATTCACGTAAAACAGAGCCCCTCAATGACCATATTTAAGTGTAAGTTAGACAAATGTATGGGAGACCATAAATTTACCGCAAGGGTCTCACCTATGTCCCTCTTGGATAAGGGCATTCAGTGCTGATCATAGACTTATGCTGCAAATATAGACCATACAACTTGGTCAATAAGGAAACAAGGGTATATCATGGCTAGGCTTATAAAGTCCCTAGAGCCAATAGTCTAGTAACCTCCTATGAACCTATGAACCAAAGGTGACATCTGTTTGGGCTCCAGGCCATTGTCTGATCATGCCCTGGTGGGATGACTGCATATGTAATAATCTCAAATAGCTGATGACATCAGCATGGTCTGTTGAGCATATGGTAATAACTGTCCCTCATGCTGGGGTGAAATACTCTCTCTAATGTCAAGTAACAGCTCACATGCACACACCCAGATGACTGCAGTGGAACTAGAACCCTAACTAACTAACTAACTAACTTCACCCCCCTCACCCCCAAAGGGCCCATACCTATACAGAAAGAATGCAGAGTCCCTGTAATCACAAGTACGCAGGTAAAAGCTGCACTCTCTAAAGCCAAAAACACAGCATCCATGAGACCGGACAACATCCCAGGCTGCATTTTACATGAACTTCAGAACAAACTGGCTCCCCACCTAAGCACCATGTTCAATCATAGCCTCACATCAGGCTTTGTGCCCACTGAATGGCATACAGCAACAGTTATCCTACTCCACAAAGGGGGAGCCACCATTGATCCTGGGAACTATCACCCTATTAGCCTAATAAGCCAGGTCTGCAAGCTCATGGAACGTATCATCATGAAACTCATAAAAAAAGACATTGGTAACCTCCAAACTCTGGATCCCACTCAGTTCAGATTTGTGAAAGGCAGATCATGCCTCTTGAACCTGATTGACTCTTTGAGGCAGTCACTAAAGCTGTAGATGAGGGTAAGGTGGTTCACACAGCCTATCTTGACCTCGCCAAGGTTTTCAACACCATCCCCCATTCTGGAATTATAGCTAAACTTACTAAACTAGGTATATATCCCTACATCACAAGATGGGTTGTCAAATGACTGTCTGACAGAGCCCACACTGTAAAAGTTGCACACTCCAAATCTGACCACAGACTAGTGACAAGTGGAGTACCACAGGGTTCAGTCCTGGGACCTCTCCTGTTTGGTATCTACTTCTCTGAAGTACAGGCTAACACAGAAGACCTCTGGCTAATGAAGTTTGCAGATGACTGCAAACTAGGAGCCATAGTCAATTCCCCAAATGATGTGGAAATCCTACAGAAGGGCCTCGCTGAGGCAGATGCTTGGTGTCAGAGCCATGGCCTCAAGCTCAATGCCAAAAAGTGCATTGTCATCCCCTATGGTAAAAACTCTGTACTGATGAATTAATACATAGACAGCAGTCTACTTAACACTGAATGTGTGATAGGAGACCTTGAAACCCAGGTGGACAGTAGCCTATCCTTTGATAGTCACATCACCACAGTAGTCAGGAAGTCCTTCTACGTGGCACACCTAATCATAAAAGTATTCTCATCCAGGAAAAAAGAGGTCATTGTTCCCCCTCTACTCGACACTCATTAGACCCATTATAGAGTACAATGCCCTTTTGGAATGTACCTCACAAGACATCTGCAGCAGCTGGAAAGGCCACAGAAGTACCTCACAAAGAGGATTACTGGCCTCAAACAGATGCCCTACACTGACTGTGTCAAAAAACTCCAGCTTTACTCCATAGCATATCGTCTACTCCGAGGTGATCTCCGCCTAACATATAAAGCTATGCCAAACCCAGAGCTGTTGGACATGCTGCGCCTAAAGAAATCCCAATCCCTCTGAGCTACATGCTCTAGGTACCTAAACCTTGTCACCACAATAAACAGGACATGCTGGAGGGATAGATTCCTGTCCCAGAGACTTCCCATACTCTGGGACATGCTACCCATCTTTGTCAAGCAAAGTTCTTCATTAGCACTCTTCAAGAAAAGTCTTGATGAGTGGATGGGAAATACGAAATACACCCTGGGGATCACTTCTGTGTCTCTGCTCGACAGTGGCACAGGAAAATAACTTTCTTGGGTGGTGTAAGCCAGGGAACCTTGTTGGCTAGGCTTACATAGGCCCTCAAGCTGATAGCCTAGTACCTACCTATGAACCTATGAACTCCTACATGTCTAGGTACACAGACTACAAAATGCAGTACTTTACAAAAGCACCACGGCACATGTCTGACTTTTATATGGCTGCAGGTCAACTTACAGTGGATGACATCAGCAATCCATGTGGAAGACAAGTAGTTGGGTGGAGATGCCTGAAATTGATGTGTAGGCTTATGCACGTATCAAAATGCTGACAAGACATGTCATTGGAGAAGCAACTGTAGGATAGGACATCTATTCTGCTGAACAGAAATAAACACGCATGCATTTGACTGCAGCGAGAATAGAAACCTTAACTATCTAAGTACACAGATTATAGCACACAGTACTTTACACAAGTGCTACAGCACAAGTCTGACTTGTATATGGCTGTAGGTCAACTTATAGTGAATGACATTAGCAGTGCATGTTGGAGAGAAGAAGATGAGGTATCTGCCTGAAATGGATGTATAGGCAGGTACAAGTATCAGAATAATGTCAATTTATGGGATGGTGGCAATAATTGCAGGATACACACTTGCTCTTCTGGGTAGACACACTTACACATACACAGTTGGCTGCAGTGAGACTAGAACCCCTACCTAAGTACACAAATTACAGAACTCAATACTTTATGTGAGTACCATGTCATAAGTCTGACTTTTACATGGCAGCAGGTGAACTTATAGCAGATGACATCAGCAGGCTATGTGAGGGACAACAGTTTGGGAGGCTTGCATAGACACATACATTCATAGATTCATATGAGGCCAGTTGCCTAACAGCACTAGGGTATGTAGAAGTCCAGCTGTATAAAAATACAAGTGCCCTTATTGAGTATAGTTGGATGTTTGAGTTTAGCAAAGCAAGGTTGTCAGCACCACCGGCTGGCCCTATCCATGAATGAACAAACAACATTATATATTACACCTTGTAATGTGGTTGATATATGTGTGTAAAACAATACTGAGACTCCCAGGATTGTACTGGCTGAGGGGGACATGTATGTATTATGAATATATAGTGTATACTTAGAATGTGCCCTGAAATTGCAATGTTTCCACTTGTACTTTTATGTCCTACAAAGAAAATGGACAATTAAAACCAATAAAAAAGTGTGATGCCTCTACACTAGCCCAGTAATCAAGGAGCCTCAATCCTCACCACTGGCAACAGTGGGGGACATACACACCGGGATGATGACAAGTACACACACAGTAAAGTACACTTTCCCTTAAGAGCACACAGAGAATACAGTTAGTCTGGGGGTGGTTTCTCCCTCTTTCTCCAGATCCCCAGTAAGACTCTGCACTGGCACAGCTATAGAGTTGAGTCCTTAGCCAGGGTTCCAAGCCAAGTTCTCCAACACTCTGTTTGTCTAACTAGTGCTTTGGGTCCCTGCCCAAGTAGCTGAGACACACAGTCCTGGAGATTTGTTTTACACACACACACACACACACACACACACACACACACACACACACACACACACACGCACACACGTAGGAAAGGCTGGCACAGGTTGATATCACTGCAACCAGAACCCCTTATAATCTACTTTAAGGCCCTTAACAAACGGTATATAATCCTACTGTGTAATGTTACTATTGATCCAAATGGTAGTTTGATCAAGAGCCAGACTATTAGGAGTGGCCTGTACAGTGTCACCAAACAGATATACAAGTACCCTAAGAGCGTAAATATATCTTAGGTTCATAGGTTCATAGATTAGTACTATGAACCTATGTAAATATATCTAAATAGACCAGCCACAACTGAATGGTTTAAATATATTTAATAGTAAATAAAAGATCAGGACAACACTAAATATGTGTTCACAATGACATCAGAGTTCAAAATCACAGGAAATATTTAAAACAACATTGCAGGACAGTCTCAAATAAGTACAGTAAACATCTAAACTAATCTTTACTATGTTCTTAACTGAATCTAAGAAAAAATACTGTACCCTAGCTAACTTACTTCCAGCAAGGCAAGTGCAGAGATGGTGAGTGGATGTTGGCAGGTCAAAGACAAAAACAAAATGACCCCTCTCTCTCTCTCAAAGAGTTCTTAAATTAATATCAAATATTACTGCTGGGTTAGCTTGGATGACATTACCTTTTGTCTTCTGACTTTAGTTCCCAAACTTAACCCCATTTGTCAGAAACTATCAGCATTTAGCATCTCCCTATGAAAAATACATAGCCTTTAGATGTTTGCAGAACCTGAAAGTCCTAAAACAATAAAACACTTCTACATCTCAAGCCTAGTAATTGTCTCTCTTTCAATGCAACACAGAGAGTCCCCCAGTATAAACATCCTGTTTCCTGTTGACTGAAAGTGGAAGATAGCATCTCTTTTATTACGCAATTATAAAACTATTTAATTTCAACTATTTTACTGAAGTTTTGCAAGTTAACATTCTATGTGCCAGTTCCCACTGTTTATATACATTTACACAATTACAATAGTTTATATATATTTCTGCTCTTATCCAGGAGGGTACAATGTGGTCACACCTTTAAGCTCAGTACTTTACACACACTTCTGAGCCAGCAGTTTGATATACAGACAACCTACATTTCTAATATAGTGGCAACACAAGCAATTGCATCATGCTGATATTCACAAGTGGTATATAACTATTTACAAAATTACAGATAGCTGGATAGGCAGTATCTCCTTCTCTCACACTTCTATATAAATCATATTAATATTCTCAAATGACATATAATTGTTTACAAATTTCTAGATAGCTGGGCTGGCAGTGTCTCCTTCTGTCACACTTCTATATAAACCATATTAATATTCACAAATGACATATAATTATTTACAAAATTCCAGTGAGCTGGGCTGGCAATATTTCTTTTGGGACAGAAAGCATGATATATAAAGTTCCATAGCACAGTGAGCAGCAGATTTGTGTGATAGTTAACAAAGTTTATATGCATGCAAGTAACACCTGTTTGCATTTAGGTAACCAGTGTGGAAAAGTGAGAAGCATTGCCTACATCTGCCAAGCAGAATGCAATTGTATGTATAGGCAGCTGAGTATGTGTTTTCCGCAAAAGTTAAAGCCATGCCAGTCCACATAGTAGGAATATATTTACAGGACTTTAGTACACAGTATACCTGCAGCCATATATTTGGTCATAAAGGCAATAATACAGAGATCACTTTATAAGTAAAAGTAATACTATATGGAATACACTGCATTTGAACTAAAGACCATGTGTTTGGCAGTCCTATACTTACACCTGTTGCCGCAAGAATGTTGAGGAAGTAGTTGTCTATGTTGCACTCAATTGCTGTAAACTGCAATGTCACAGCAATAAAACAAAGGTTGCACACTCTGTACGAGAACCAAGTAGCATCTGTACTCCAGGTGAGGGTTTAATGGACAAGGGCATTAATTGGATGTATCCAGTTTCTATTTTTGGCTGTCAGCTTCCTAGGTGGTCCACAGTGCTTCATATAAGCCAGATAAACACAGCCATTTCCCACCTCCACTACTTGTGCTATGTGGCACATCATGCAAAAAGTACATTTAAAAATTAGAAGAATAAGGAAAAAACATAGTAGTAGACACAAGTAAAATAACTGTCTTCTGTCACATGTTAAGGTACTTTCTGTACAAATCTACCACTATTTACTTCAATACTGCACCAAGTCAACAAATATAAGCATATGCCATAATATTATTAAAGAATGCATTCTAGGTTCAGGACTTACCTTGCAAATGCAGCAGTTGACACAGTTTTATTTCAGGTCTAGAATTTCATTGTCTCTACTCCCATTGTATTGAAGTATGCAGGAAAAAAAAGAATGTAGGCTACATGGAGGCTTTATAGCTTGTTGAATACCTTCACCATACTGAAAATCACCTGCTTATGCTGTAATTAACACCTATGAAAAACATCTGCTGCTTTACTGAATATATGAACTCCGCTGGTGCTCATTAGTGTGCGATGCACACCTACGTGTCACTGAGTGCAGTGATGCTGAAATAAGGTAAATAAAGGTGATCTCATTATTACTTGTCTCCGTTCCTGTGATATCACACAAACATGTAGCTCAAAAATTAGAGGAAAGGTTGCATACCCTGTACTAGAACCTAGGACCTTCTATACTCTAACTCTACACATACACATGCTGCCACAGGAATAGTTATGTGACAAGCACCAAGAAACCTGCCATTCATTCCTCCTTTTCCCATGGTTGTGCTAAGTGCCGCATCATGCAAAGAAGGACAAAAATTAAAAAATACATTTGTACTTTAACAAACAATAAAAAGGATCAAACAGAACTCATGAATTGTGCACTGCTTACATGCACTTTTACACTTCACAGACCTACATGTACACCTCTGTAAGTGTAACCTGTCATATGCCTCTGATGTCATCATTCACTGTATGAAGTGAACATCCCTACATGGTTACAATTTTTTGGGATTCAGCAATTCTAATGAGATTTAATCTCACTTATATCTTCACCATGCCAACATCCTTGAATGTACTTGGTTGGTAACTGTGAAGGCAGGGAAACTGAAGGGTATCCCAGTGTTGCACACTCAAGAGAGGGTATTACTGCAGTATATATCTGCACAGAGGAATGCATGTTTTACTACAAGTTGACTGTATTCCGTGAGATACATACTGCATATGCTTATATGACAGTATGAATAGTAAGCTTCGTGGAATAGTTGCTATTGTCAATATAATTTTCTAGCATCCACCATGTCTTATGTGTGGGGTTACATGTTCCGCTATATTCTGTACAAACCCATGGACTTTTACTTGGTCTTGTTTCCATATAGATTCCTTTCAGTGGCTGTATTCAAAAAACTGTCAAATACGTGGCCAACATGAGCACAGAGTCTCCACGGTTGCTTTACACGTTGTTGAATTGCTCCACCATGTGAATTTGCTTCATTAGCATACAATTCAGCAAGTTATGCTATAATTTGCATGCAAGGGAAGTTTCCATGTTTGAGCATGAATGTACTTCGCTATGTGGAGTTTACTGAATCTAAAACTATTTGTGGCCCTGTGCGCATCAAGCCTCGATACACACATGGTCAAAAATGATTGCGTAGGCTTTATTGAATCACCCTATTGTATAACATACTGTCTGACTTATAAGGTAAATGTAAACCTACCACTTAACATAAACTATCTCAAATCTTTGTTTTGTTTTGCATCTTTACCGTATTATTTCATAATACATATTCTTTGAAAAAAAAAGGTCACTGTTGCTATAAAAAAACAGATAATTGAAATAAACAAAGAAATATGCAGTGGAAATGTATTATTCTAAAAGTTAAATGTCAAATGGATAATATGAATCATCATACTTATAAGTGGAACATTCCCTACAACAGGAAAATTAATAAACATGGTAAAATACCGGTCAGTCTGAAAATAAACAAACAAAAATATAAATAAATAAGCCAACTGTATTTATGTACAAAACCAATGTAAGGAAAGAAAAAAAAAGTGGTCTAAACGTCTATTTTATTAAACAAAGCTTTTAAGTCAATGGACTCTTCTTCAGTGTTAATTAAAAACAGCCAAGCTGTAGCTTATTATAAATATCAAACGCCAGCGAATAAAAAACAACACAATCAATCACATGCTATAAAAAGGGGGGGGTTAAATGCAAGCAATAAATAAATTACAAAATTATATATAAAAATTACAAAAATATATATAATAAATCAGCATACATAAAAAGCAACTAGTAACAAAAATTAAAATAATAAAAAACTAAAAAACTACTATAATACATAATAATGCTTTTCTTTTAGTAGAGGTTTAATACTATTCATGCTGTTTCAAACTGGTGGATAATCAGCTCTAAAATAATTATCCATTTATATTCCTCAATTTTAGTCTTATTTTTTAAATCACCACCTCTATTTTGCTAGTGCTATATGTTCCAATACTCGAAATTTAAAACAATGATGCTTACCATTATTCCTTACATGTTTAGCTAAAGAATTCATATTGATGTTCCTATGACTATCTGACATGTGTGATGCAATCCTATTTATTAATTTTTGATTTATTTTTCCTACATAGAATGAGTCGCAAGATACACAGGTAGCTAGATAAGCCTCATCCTGCATATTACAAGTCACATAAGTATGAAATATAAATTTCTTACATGTAAGGGGATGCATAAATTCATTAGATAAATGTATGCGCTTACAAAAAATGCAGTTATAACATGGTACGGGTCTGTATTAAAAGTGAGAAAGCCATAGTCACCGAATACTAAAACACCTTCACATATTCCGTGAACTGCGAATACACCGAACGCCCTAAACCATGAAATTCAAAAACTCGAACCATCATAGTTGTCCCACCCCACCACCCACTACATACTACCTACCCAAACAAACTAAATAAACCGCATACATACACTAACCAAAACCCTACTTCTAACCCTAAACTAAACCCTACTTTTAACCCTACCCTAAATCTTGCATATACCACCATGTATGCACTTACCTTAACCCGCACCCTAACCCTAAGGTCCGTAACTTTCACACACTTACCTTAGGAAGCTATACCCAAACAAACCAAATAATCCACAAACATACACTTAACAAAACCCTACTTCTAACCCTACACTAAATCTCACATACATTACCATCTATGCACTTACCTTAATCCGCACC
Source organism: Protopterus annectens (assembly GCF_019279795.1). Taxonomy (NCBI): domain Eukaryota; kingdom Metazoa; phylum Chordata; order Ceratodontiformes; family Protopteridae; genus Protopterus; species Protopterus annectens. The sequence goes on along the minus strand of NC_056732.1, from coordinate 866,838,683 downwards.
CTAACCCTAAGGTCCATAACTATCTCACAATTACCTTACGGAGCTATACCACAGAAGGTTCAACCATGATGATTCGACGTTTTGGATTTTGTGCTTCAGGCTGATCAATGTTTTTCGCGGTTCGATGAAGAGATGTCAGCGTTTACGTATTCGGGTAAGTACACCTTATAGCTTCTAATATAGCTAAATATAGACTCCATAGTACTATAGCCTTTAAACCTTCTTTTCTCTTCTTGTATATGAAGTTATTGGATGATAATGTTATTGGGAGAAGAAAACACTTTTACAAGGATTAATA